>NC_137122.1:68347802-68645302 GCF_949319135.1 Squalius cephalus
TTGAGAACGCCCGATCTCGTCTGATCTCGGAAGCTAAGCAGAGTCGGGCCTGGTTAGTACTTGGATGGGAGACCGCCTGGGAATACCAGGTGCTGTAAGCGTTTTTGGTTTAAAAAAAAAAAAAAAAAAAAAAGAGTCTAAGATTTTGTTCAAAAATCCTGAAATATTGTCTGAGTTTCTTCCAAAAGCCCAGTCTTGGCAGCAGAGTTTCTTCAGAAAGTGAAGAATTTCACTTTTTTTCAATTTCTTCAAAAGGCCCGTTTTTGGCAGCAGATTTCGCTTACGGCCATACCACTTTGAGAACGCCCAGGGGGAAGTAGGAAGTGGTGTAGCGTGCTGAAGAAAGCAAACAAAAAAGTGTGATTTTGAGAGCTGGAAAGTAAAGTTTGTGACTTTAAAACAACCTTTGTGGAAAAGAGGAGTTTGTTCAGCAAGAAAGTTATTTAATCCCCAAGCGGCCTTTGCTGTTTGGGGATAGATACTTTCTGTGCTGCGACGGCAACAACGCGGGAGGACAAAATGGAGAACGGGAGAGGAATGGAGAAAAGAAATACAAGAGAAATTGACAGAGAGATGGATCAAAGAAGAAGGAACTACGAAAAGAGGCTAACAGTACTGGTGGAAATAGAAGGAGAAGACAGGATTACGATGATGGAGTTACTGAAGAAAATAAGAGAGGAGTGCGGAGTGGTGATCGGCTGTAGATTTAAAACACCAAAGGAGTACGAGCTGACTATGGAAGAGGAAAAAGGAAAGGAGAAGCTGCTGGACGGGATAAAGATAAAAAACAGTCGGGTTATGGCGAAGGAGGTGGACTGTTTGGAGATGGTAGTCTCGTTTTTAGGACTGCCGACGTACATTCAGGATGAGGATATTTTAAATAAGCTGACAGAATGGGGAGTGAAAGCTGTTTCAAAGGTAAAAAGGAGGATGTGGCCGGGGACAGACATCGCAGACGGGACCAGATTTTTAAAAGTAAAATTTAATGATGTGGTGAAGTCGCTGCCATATTCTACTAAGTTTGAGACACTTGGAGGGACGGAGCATTTCAGAGTGATCCATGACAGGCAAGTAAAAGTCTGCCGTCTATGCATTAAGCCTGGACACATCGTGAGAGACTGTCCAAGCTTTAGATGTTTTAAATGTGGTGAGCAAGGACATTACGCCAGAGAGTGTAAGGAGGCGAACTGCGTTACATGCAACATGAGACCTGGATTGTGTGTGTGTGAAACACCGTCGGAGATGGAAGAGGAAAACAGCAATGAGGAGGACTCGGATCTGTATAAGGTGATTGAAGAAGTGGAGATTGAAGGAGAGGAAGGTGAAGTGACTGCAAGAGATGCATGGAGTGGAGAAGAAGAAACAGCGGAGTGGAGAGCAGCGGAGAATGTGAGCGGTAAGGAGGAGGAGGCTCCGGGGCTAAAGCAGAGAGAAAGAGAAAGGAAAAAGAAAGTGAGGAGAACGGAACCTGGAAAGGAGATGGCGATGAGGGGCTCGAGGCGTGAGGATGGAGAAGCGGAGACAGCGAATGGTGATGGAGAGGGTCAGGAGGCTGGCGGTGCGAAAAGGCAAAGTGAAAATCTACAGGCGGAGGAGTGTGGAGAGGTGCCAGAGAGTCTAGTGTCAATTGATGAAGAGGATATGGACACAAGTGAAGGGAAAAAGGTGCAGAAGAAGAGGAAGAAGAAAGATCTGAAGGAGCATACGGCAGAAAGTAAGTGTTTGGATTTACCAAAATGAGTTTGCCTATGCTCAAAATTTTGATACTTGTTATGTGGGGCATCCTGAACATTGCCTGTCTAAACAGCAATGGATTAAGAGACATGAACAAGTTTGAGAAAGTGAAAGGGTTTTTAAAAGCAGATATACTGTGTTTGCAAGAAACTCATTGGTCTGATGAAATGATGGACAATATAAAAAAGAGGTGGGAAGGTGTCATTATAGTGAATCATGGGACTGTAAAATCCTGTGGAGTGGCAACCTTGATAAAAGGAGATGGACTAAAAAATGTGAAGCAAGTATATAAGGATGGTAATGGGAGACTGTTAGTGACTGAATTTGTGTTTCAAAATGAACTCTTCAGGCTGATAAACGTTTATGCTCCCAACATTGAAATTGAAAGAAAGGAAGTTTTCAGAGAAATCAAGACATTGTGTAAAGGAAACTTCATAGTTGTTGGTGATTTTAATGTATGGTGCACAAGGCTGGATGCGTCTAGTAGTGCGAACTTTAAGTCTGATGCATCCAGAAAGTATTTGATTGAATGGATGCAGAATGAGGACATTGTGGATGTATGGAGGGATGAGAATCCCTACAAAAAAGACTTTTCGAGAAGGCAATTGGTGATGGGTGTTTTAAAACAAAGTCGTATTGATTTATGTTTAGCTAAAAGAGAAATGTTAAAATATGTAAAAAATGTGAAATATAAGTTTGTGGGAGTAAGTGATCATGCGATGATGATGGTAAAGATGGGTGTAAATGAGGAGGTGAGAGGGGGAGGAATGTGGGCTTTGAACGCAGACTTGCTAAAAGAAGAGGCATACAAAGAAAACATTAGAAAATGTATTGTTTATGAAATGGAAAATGTTTTATTTGATGAAAATGTATGTGTGTGGTGGGAAAAAATGAAAGGGATAATTAAAAAAAGAAGCATTAGATATGCAAAGCAAAGGGATTTTAAGAGAAGGTGTAAGTTTGAGGCAATGGAAAATGAGTTGAAGAGGGAAGCAGAAAAAATAGAAAGTAATCCCGAGCAAGACAAAGAACGTTTTCTACAGATAAGAGCAGAAATAGAGGAATATGAAAGAGAAAAACTAACTAACTGAACTGAACTGAACTGAATAAGGAGTAGAGCGCAGTATGCGTTAGAGGGGGAAAGAAGCACAAAGTTTTTTCTAACCCTAGAAAAGAAAAAGCAAAGGAAAAAGTATATAACAGAGCTGGAAAATGAAAAAGGGGATAAGATCACGGATTATGTGGAAATAATAAGACAAGTAGAAATATTTTATAAGAATCTGTTTAAGAAAGAAGGGGTAAAACAGGAGTATGTGGAGGAAGTGTTGAGTTCTGTGAGTGCGAGGTTAAGTGAAAGTGAGAAAAATATATGTGAAGGTGATATAGGTATTGTAGAGATAAAAGCAGCAATAAAACAGACTAAGAAGAATAAAAGTCCGGGCTCAGACGGCTTAACGCATGAATTTTATAAGACCTTTGAAGAGATTGTAGCACCAATTTTATGGAGGGTTTTTAGAAATATGGAAGAGAGAGGGGAAATTTTCTTCAGAGTTTCTTCAGAAAGTCAAGAATTTCACTTTTTTTCAATTTCTTCAAAAGGCCCGTTTTTGGCAGCAGATTTCGCTTACGGCCATACCACTTTGAGAACGCCCGATCTCGTCTGATCTCGGAAGCTAAGCAGAGTCGGGCCTGGTTAGTACTTGGATGGGAGACCGCCTGGGAATACCAGGTGCTGTAAGCATTTTTGGTTTAAAAAAAAAAAAAAGAAAAAAAAAAAGAGTCTAAGAGTTTGTTCAAAAATCCTGAAATATTGTCTGAGTTTCTTCCAAAAGCCCAGTCTTGGCAGCAGAGTTTCTTCAGAAAGTGAAGAATTTCACTGTCACTGATGGGAGACCGCCTGGGAATACCAGGTGCTGTAAGCTTTTTACTTTACTTCACTAATGTTCTAACCTTTTAAATAGCCCGTTTTTGGCAGCAGATTTCGCTTACAGCCATACCACTTTGAGGGCGCTGTTGAGCTTACCAGGAAGTGGTGTGTATTGCAAACTGAAAGGCTCTCTGAGTTTTTTCTTTTTGTTTGTTTAAAAGTTTGTTAAAAAGTTTATATTCGTATAGTGTTTGTTTTTTTGTTTTAAACCACTTGCCAGCAGCCTTGTGCTGTCTGGGGAGTGTTTTGTGTTCATTGTTTTCGACAAAATGAGTAAAACGGATGGATTAACTGGCAAAGACATGGGAATGGCTGCGGACAATGGAAAAGATAACGACCAAGGAAAAGGACAAAGACGACGAGAACAGATGGGAGAAAACAAGATGGAGAACAAGAGGATTTATGCAAAAGAGGCAACAGTAACAGTGGACATGGGAGATGTCAGCGATGGAAGGGCAGAGGATTTAATAAAAGTGATAGCAGAGAAAGTAGGAGTTTGGAAGATGTTAGCAGTAAGACCTAAACAAAACAGACTGTACAGTATGAAGTGACTCTGACAAATGAAGAAACCTGTGATGAACTTGTGGATGGACTGGACATTAAAGGAGTGAAATGTGAGGTGAAAAAGCTACAGGAGAGGGAATACGCAGTCTCATTTATGCATCTGCCAGCCTACCTTGAGGACAGAGATATTCTAGACAAACTGAAAGGTTGGGGAGTAACCCCCACTTCCAGAATAAGAAGAAGATACTATCCAGGTACGGAAATAGAAGACGGTACACGGTTTGTACGGGTGAAGTTCCCCAAGGAGGTAGTGTCACTACCATATAGCACCAGGTTTGAAACTGCCGAGGGAACTCAACATTTTCGGATCATACATAATTGTCAGGTTAAAACCTGTCGATTGTGTATGAATCCGGAACATGTAATGAGGGACTGCCCTGAGTTTCAGTGCTACAAATGTGAACAACAAGGGCACTTTGCAAGAGACTGCAAGGTAGTGAAGTGCCCAGATTGTCAAGAAATCCTAGACAAATGCGAATGCTGGATGGGAGGTGAAGGAGAGGAAGAAGAGGAGCAACGAGAGGTGGGGGGACAGATGCAGGATGAGACTGTGGAAACCCAAAGGGAAGAGCAACGAGAGGAAACGAGGCCAGAAAAGACGAAAGAAGCAGAAAGGATGGAAGTCAGCACAACAGAAGAGGAATCAACATATAAGAGAACTGAGCAAATGGAAGTGGAGAACAGGAAAAGAGACAGTGAAATAGAGGAGGACGGAGATACATGTGAAAGCGAAAAGAAGCAGAAGGCAAAGAAGGAAGATAAAGGAATGGGAGAAGAGATAAGAACTGAAGATGAACAGGACAATGAGGATTCGCAGAGGCAAATGGACTCACAGATTGGAATACAAGGACAACATGAGATGGTGGAGGTGGACAAAACAGAAATGGAAAAGGAGGAGATGGGGAGAACAGAGTGGGAAAAGGTGATGACGACCAGAAGAAGACCACTAAAGGTAACCCCAAGTGTAGAATTTGCACAAAAAAGACATATAACAAGAGAAAAATGTAAAGAAAAGGGGACCAAAAGAAAAGATTGTGATGAAAATAGCTTTGGGGTTTTGGTGGATTTGGAAGAAGAAGAAAATAAATGAAGTGGACATTATGGACTTTAATGCATTTAATGCTACTAAAAATAGCAGCCAGTATTGAATGTTAGAGGTGTAGTGAAAAATGACAAATTTGAAAAGTTGAAGGAAACATGTAAAAAAGCAAATGTAATATTATTACAGGAAACGAATTGGAAAGAAGAGATAATGGATGGTTTAAAAAAGAAATGGAGTGGAGATATTTTTTATAATAATGGTGATGGGAGAAGAGGAAGAGGGGTAGCGATTTTAAATCAAAAGAGGAGTGGGAGAAAAAATAAAAGTAGTGTATGATGATAAGGAGGGGAAATGTATAGCGGTGAAAATAGAAGGAGAGGAATGTATGACTATTTTTAATATACACGCACCAGTAATTGAAAAAGAAAAAGTTTTATTTTTTAGGAAAATTAAAGGAATTGTTGCTAATTTGGGAAATTTTGTTAGAATGGGTGATTTTAATACGATTTTTTGTAAAATGGATATTACTGAAGGGATGGTTTTTAAATCTGATAGTGGGAGAAAAGAATTAAAAGGTATGATGGGAGAAAATGATTTAGTGGAAGTATGGCGAGAAAGAAATGAAGGGATAAGAGAATTTTCAAGACAACAGCTGGTGATGGATTTCATGTGTAGAAGTAGAATTGATTTTATTTTAAGTAAAAGGGATTTAGTTGAATTTATAGACGGTATATATTATAAAGAAACTTTTTTAAGTGACCATAAGATTTTATGGGCTGAAATTGATATGAGTGGAATAAAAAAGGGGTTATGGATGCTAAATACTGAGATTTTAAAAACAGAAGGATTTTGTATGAAATTAGAAGAATTGATGAAAAGAGAGATGGAAGATCAATTATACAATGAAGATAAAAGGATATGGTGGGATAATATGAAATATGAAATATGAAATAAGTAAATGCACTAAGGAACATAGTAGGTTGATACAAAAAGCCAAAAAAGGGGAAGAATATAGAATAAGAAGGGAACTAAAAGAAGAGCAAATTAAGGATGGAAAAGATTCACAAATAATTATACATTTGGAAGAAAAAATAAAAGAAATAGAGGAAAGGAAATGTAAAGGAGCGATGGTAAGAAGTAGAGCAAAGTATATAGTGGAAGGGGAAAAGTGTAAAAAATTCTTTTTTAACATGGAGAAAAATAGGCAAAGATCAGGAATGATAAAAGAGTTAAGAAGTAAGGATGGAGAAAAAGTGACAGAAACACAAGATATATTAAAGGAAATAAAAGATTTCTACGAAGAATTATTTAGAAGCGAGCGACTGGATCTAGAACATAAAACATTCTTTGAAGAAAGAATTAAAGCAAGAGTTGATGATGATGACAAAAAGCTAGCTGAGAAAGAAATTGGAAAAGAGGAAATAGAAGAGGCAATTATGCAATTGAGTAATGGGAAGAGTCCAGGAAGAGATGGGATTCCAAATGAATTTTATAAGGTTTTTAGCAAAGTATTGATACCGATTTTAAAAGAAGTTTATGAGGACATTTTTAAAAGAGATGAAATAAGTAATTTTATGGGGATAGGGTTGATTAATGTCTCCTCTTTTTTTATAAATTAATTTAAAGATCTCAAAAACTATAGGCCAATAACAATGTTGAATAGTGATTTTAAAATTTTGGCAAAAATTTTAGCTAATAGATTAAAATTGATTTTACCAAACATAATTCAGACAAACCAAGCATATGCAATAAAGGGAAGAGATATAACGGATACTAGAGATGTGGTTAGTTTTTTTATAGCAGAAAAGAAAAGAGGGTATGTGATTAGCTTGGATCTGGAGAAGGCGTTTGATAGAGTTGAGCATCAATTTTTATTTGGGGTCTTGAAACAGTATGGATTTGGGGAAAATTTTATCAAATGGATAAAGATTTTATACAAAGATGTAAGAAGTCAGATTAAATGTAATGGATTTGTGACGGACACTTTTAAATTAACACGATCGATAAGACAAGGAAGTCCACTATCCGCATTGTTGTATAGCTTAGTTGCAGAAGCATTGGGCTTGGCTTTAAAAGAGGAAAAGGGAATTAAGGGAATAGAAATAGAAGGAATGGAAGAATTACAGAAAGTTTATCAATATGCAGATGATACGACCTTAATAGTAAGAGATGTGGATGATGTAAGAAAATCAATGAATATAATTGAAAGGTATTGTAAGGGATCTGGAGCTAAAGTTAATATACAAAAAACGTTTTTTTATGAGTGTAGGAGAGATAGGAGAGAAAGTACAAAGTTTTTATTCTTTTAAAGAAGAAGACAATTTGAAAATTTTAGGGGTTTGGATTGGGAAGAATGAAAAAGTAGGGAGAGATTTGATGTGGGAAGAGGTGGTTGGGAAAATGGAAAGGATTTTAAATTATTGGAAATTAAGAGCACTAACATTAAAAGGGAAGGTATTGGCTTTTAATGCATTAGTACTGGCAAAGATGTGGTATGTATTAGGGGTGGTGCCAATGCCCACATGGATTGCTAGAAGGATTAAAAATACAGGTTTAAATTTTATTTGGGATTCTAAACCACCAAAAATAGCTTACAACACAATAATAGGAGCAGTGAGAGTCGGTGGATTAGGGTTGCAAGACCCAGAGCTAAAGAAAAAGAGTTTTAGAATTAAAATAGTGAAAAAGTTTTTAAATGAAGAGAATACGGCTGAATGGAAGAAAACGATGAGATTTTATTTAAACAAGTGTGGGAATTTGGGAATTGGGAATAATGTATTGTGTATGAAATTGAAACAAGAAATGTTAAAGGGAATCCCAGAGTTTTATAAAGAAGTTTTGGAGGCATGGAAAGATTTTTTACCTAATGTATGTTTTAAACCAGAAAAGAAGGATGATTTTTGAAATCAACCACTGTTTTTAAATGAAAACATTTTATACAAAGGGAAAGATTTATTCTTTAAACATTGGATTGAGGCTGGTTTTAAAAAAGTAGGAGATGTCTTATATGAAGTGAAAGAAGGATTTTTACCAATACAAGTAATTATTGATGGATTGGAAGAAATCAAGGAGGATTTTAATGTCAAAACTTTAGAGCAACAGTATGAACAGGTGAAAGAAGCAATACCAACAGAATGGTTAAAGAAAATAGAAAAGAATGAGAAAGAGAAAGAAGGTAACAAAATGCAAGTTTTTGTAAAAGGACTAAAAGAAATGGAAAATTTTAGTTTCAAATCTGTCAAAGACTTTGTTTATTTTAGGAATAAGGTTTTTAAAGAACCAGCAGCTATTCAGTTTTGGAAAAATGTTTTTATTGATTTGGATGAAAAGAGGCTATGGGAAAACCTATGTAAATGGTATAAGGATGTGAAAATGGAAAATTTGGATTTTAAGATAAGACATAATATAATTTTTACAAGGGTGAAACTGCACAAAATGGGATTAATAGAAGATTCATTATGCAAAGTATGTAATGTAAGACACGAAGGAATTGTACACATGTTTTTATTATGTGAGGAAATACAAACTTTTAAAGGAAAATTGAAAAAGGTAATACAAGGTTTTATGGGAGATAAAAGTGGTGAAATAGATGATGAACAAGAATGGAATTGTGTGTTTTTATTTGGTATTAATGAAAAATGTGAAAATCAAAATATTGTTAATGTGTTTTTAACTGTTGCAAGATATGCTATTTGGGTAAGGAGAAACATGGCTGGAGAAAAAAAGGGAAAAGTGGAATTATGGACTTATTTTACAAAAAGACTGCATATGTATATAAAGGCATTGGAAGTTTACTGCCGTGAAGAAAGAAAGAATCCCATTTTTGAGAAGATTTTTCTTAAAAATAATCCGTACATAATGAGGACTGAAAATGGACTGCAAATGAAACTGTAAAATTGTAAATTGTCATTCAAGTTTGTGTAGGAAAGAATGTTAATATGGCGATGGTGTAAATGAAGAATCAATGTAAATAATGTATTTTACTGTTTGTTTTAAATGATTAAAAAAAAATAATAATAATAAAAAAAAGAACGCCCGATCTCGTCTGATCTTGGTACATTCCAGGAAGTGAGTTGGCTGCAGTTGGAGAGGAAGGCTCTCCATCATTTTTGTTAATGATTTTTTTTAATTTTTATTGTTGTCTAGTTATAAGTTATAAAGTTCACTTTTGTTATTATTTTTTACGGTTTAACCCCAAGCAGTTTTTTTTAATCTGTTTGGGGTTGAGTTTTTGGTTTTTGGTTTTGACATCGTTGGAGAGATCTACAAACAAGGAAGGACATAATGAATAATCGAACGGGACTGGGAAAGGAACTTGAGAAAAAAGACAATGAAGTTGATGAAGGGACTAATTTATTCAAAAGGATGATTGGAGAAAATAATGAAAATCAAGAAGAAGAAACATGGGCAACTTGTGGTCTCGAGAAAGAAGAGAAGCGAAATGGAGCTGAAATGGTGAAAGGAAGGGCTGAACAACAACAGAAGATACAAGGTAAAGAAAATGATTATTCAAATGGTGAAAAGAGACAAGAGGAAAGTCAAAAAGATGAAATGATAAATAAGTTGAGAGGGAAAATGAGATACCAGAGAGAGTACCAAAAAGAAACAACGCTGACAATGATTGTGAAAAATCCGGAACAACTTACTATAATGATGATAATTAAAGCTGTGGAGGACAAAACTGGAGTTGGCAAATTATATGGACTTTTAATTATATGGAAAAAAACTGATTTTGAATATGAACTTACTTTGGAGAAAGAAACAGACTGTGAAAATGTATTGGATGGAATATTAATTAATGGGCAAATGTGTGAAATGAGGAAGTTATGTGCAACGGAAAGAATGGTTTCTTTTCTAAATTTGCCAAATTATATAAGTGATGAGGAAGTACTGCAAAAACTAACAAGCTGGGGGGTTACATCGATACTACCTCTTAGAAGGAGGTTTTACCCTGGAACAACGGTGGCGGATGGAACAAGATTCATCAGAGTAAAATTTCCAAAGGATGTGGTGTCTCTTCCATATAATACAAGGTTTGAAACGGAAGAAGGCGTAAAATATTTTAGAGTGATTCATGATCACCAAATGAAAACTTGCAGAATATGTTCAAGTGTTGAACACGAAAAAAAAGATTGTCCGAATTTTATATGCCGAGATTGCCTGGAGCAGGGGCATTATGCGCGGGACTGTAAAGCCCCGCGGTGCCAAAGCTGTGGGAAGGCATCACAAAGGTGCATATGTGAAGATTATGAAGAAGCACATGAGGAAATGGAGATGGACTTACACAACGACGGGGAGAATGTGGAAGACGATGATGAAGGAGGTGTACCACAACAAATATGTGTCATAACAAAGGATATACAGAGCAGTGAAGAAAGAGTAAGCAAAGATGAACGAGAATGCCTGGAGCCTTGTTTTTAAAAGATTTTAAGAGTATTGAAAAGGCAATGTTAATATTGGGAAAATATTGTGGTGGAACAGGGGCTAAAGTCAATAATGATAAGACTGAATACATGAGAATGGGAAAGGTAGATGCTCTAGGAAGACAATGGAACTTTAAAGAACAGAAGAATGAACTAAAGATTTTAGGAATAACACTTGGAAGAGATGAAATTAGAACAAGAGACTTGGTTTGGGAAGAGACTATAGGAAAAATGGAAAAAAGACTAAACTTTTGGAAACAAAGACAATTATTTATAAAAGGGAAAGTACTGGTTTTAAAGGGGGGGTGAAATGCTCATTTTCACTCAATCTCCTGTTAACCCTCTGGGGTCTGGGGTGTTTTTGGGGTCCTTGAGATGTTCTGACATGCCCTGACATTTGTGCTTTTTTCAGTTGCTTATAAACATATTAATGGCAAAAAAAAATTACACACTATTTAGCACAAACAGGACTACCATAATATGTGAGCAACAAGAATGTACATGTCTGCATTTTTGAGAGAATAATGTTTATGCGTGGTTATTGAAAAAACTAAAAACTCTGTTTCTGAAATAAGGCCACAAAACACATACTAAATATGTGGCAATAAGACTTTTGACTAATGGATTTCATCGCCTAGTGTTTTTTCTTCAAAATGATATGAAAATCATCCTGCCTAATCATCCACAAAAAAACGATACATTGATTTTAGTTTTGTGAAACACTTTTAGTTTGGAAAGCCAATATGCGGATGGGGCGTAAACGCTCCAACAGCATCATGCATATTTAGTAGTTCACACCTGGTGAGACTACGTCCCTGCATACTTAATGAGCCATTCATTCAGGTGACGTGTCACCTATAGCTAACTTAAATATACAAGCTTCATAAAAATGATCATTCTAGGAGAAAATTTCAGATGGCATTTAGAGGCTTTTGCATCTGAACTCTTCATATATACACACACACATATATATATATGCATGCACATACATACTTTATAATCTTTTCAAAACTAGTCAACGTCTTTCAAAACTAAAGTATACATTTTATCATACATATTTCAAAGTAAAGGATTCATTAGTTAGTTGATGACTTTATTTTATTTTTTATCATCTCAGTATAGCAATAGAGTTTGCTAAAAGCTGTTCATTCAATACAGCAGTATTTGAAAATCGATCATATTTTGTAAAATTACATTTATATTTGCATTTATGTCAAAACCTAGACACTTTTAAACATCAAAAGGACATTTATTAATATGTATTCGTGTCAAAATGACAAATAAACAGATTTTCCTATTCAATTTTGCATGGAAACGCTTCCAAGACGCTTGCGTGTGTGTGAAAAATAGGCGTCGGTTCTATTTCTAGAATGCACGCGTTTTCCACGCGGCTCGTGCCGCGCCTGAGACGCGCGTCTCACACAGGCAGTGTGCAAACTCTAAACTGTTAACATGGATGGGAGCCGAAATAAAAATGGACACGCCACGCAGCTGAGACGCTTACGCCACGCATCCAGTGTTTCACCGGCCTTATCCAGCGGATGTGGGCGTTTCACAGGTTTGTATGGATCGCCTCACATTTGCGTTTGAATAGCGCGGTCTCCGTGGGCGGAGTCACATTAAAACTTAATTAGCTGAGATGAGAACGACTGACATCTCTCTCTTTACATACATATTATATAAACTGTGAATATTTGTTTTTTATAAAAATTACTTCATTTGAAAGAAGATAATTCAAGCTTCATGCCTGTGTGACTGTATGCCTGTTTGACTGAGTATTCGCTGAGTTACAGTTCATTTTCGGACGCGTTTCAGAATTGACTTCACTGACGGAGAGTAGGCAGAACTCGCATCATGTTTATTTTTCTTTATTTGGCGAAAAGCACAACACTTTGTTTTTATTATGAGCATACACAAAAAAAATACACACTAAACAGGATCGATTGGTGTATAACACAAGCATATAAGATAAAAATTAATTTTTTTTTTTTTTTTTTTTTTTGCACTCATACGAAAAAAAACGAGCCTATCGCGCCGGCGCGATAGCCGACCTCAGGGGGTTAATCTTGAGTACCTATAGAGTAGTATTGCATCCTTCATATCTCCAAAAAGTCTTTAGGTTTATTATATTTATAAAAGAAAGATAGGCTGTACCGAGTCTTTCCGGAAAAAAACGAGCGGCTGGAGGCGGGCCCTGTGGGCGATCGCTAAAGCTGTGCTAACGCGCCGAGCTAGTAACAACACACAGAGACAATAGAAGCAGTTTTACTCACCGAACCTTTATCATTGTGACTGCTCGATCCTTAAGCATTAGACGATCTGCAAATCCGTCGATCTGGGCTTTGTTTATAAAACAATCATCGTCGAAATGCAGGGAACAAACAGTCTACACAACTCCGTTTATGCTCAGGAAAAACAAACTCCATCCACTGGTGCCTTAACGCCGGGTTCTTTGGGAATCTGTGCAGGGTTGTCTTGCCCTGGCAACCAAAAACACACTTCTTTGGTGACATTGACTTCCCAAAAGCCGGGCAGGGCGCTTTGATGGCGAACTGCTTTCGCTCTCTTGCTCTGGTCTACGAGTGCGCGCGCGCCCGCGATCTTACCGGAGAAGTGCCCTTAGGACCCATATAAGGAAATTCCGTTACATCTGACGTCACACATACCCATACTCGAAAAAAACTTTCCGAAACTTGTGACAAACCAGAAGGACAATTTTTGGCACAGAAATACTCCTTCAAACGTACAATTTAATTTTTGAAACTTTGTCCATGTTTAGCATGGGAATCCAACTCTTTAACAGTGTAAAAAACTCAGTATGCATGAAATAGCATTTCACCCCCCCTTTAAACTCTCTTTTTTTATCTAAGATGTGGTATATTTTAAATGTGGTTAGTCTGCCAACGTGAGTGTATAAAAGATTAAAAACGTTCATTTTAAATTTTTTATGGGATGGTAAGCCAGCTAAAATAGCTTATAATACAGTAATTGGGGATGTAGAAAAGGGAGGTTTGGGACTGATAGATCCAATGATAAGAAAGCAAGGTTTGAGAATAAAGACTGTAAAAAAGTTTTTTAAAAAGGAAGATTTAATATGGAAAAAAATAATGAGTTTTTATATAAATAAGTGTGGAAAAATGGGGGATGATTTTATATGGATGCATTTTAAGGAAAATATGATAGAGGGAATACCAGAATTTTATAAAGAAGTTTTAAGAGCATGGAAATGTCTTAAAGATAATGTATACATTGAGTTTAAAGGGAGAGAACAACTATTGAAGCAACCGCTTTTTTAAAATCAACATATCAGAAACAACAGAAACACCTTTTTTTTATAAGAATAGGTTTTATGCAGGATTAAAACAAGTTAAAGACATTTTATATGAGGTAAAACCAGGATTTTTACCTTTACAGGCTATCATAGATAGGCTACATTAGAGGAAAATGAAGATATAGAAAATAAGCAATTGATTAAGGAGCAATATTTGAAAATGAAGATATAGAAAATAAGCAATTGATTAAGGAGCAATATTTGAAAATAAAAGAAGCCATACCAGTAGCATGGATTAAAAGTATTGAAGAAAAAGAAAAAGTGAATGAACAACCGGAAGTATTTTTTTTTTTTTTTTTTTTTTTTACCTTTATTTTACCAGGAAGTCTCATTGAGATCAAAAATCTCTTTTACAAGAGAGACCTGGCCAAGGTAGCAGCCATACATAAACAACATATACAAGTGCTACATACAAGGTAGCAGCCATACATAAACACAACATAACAAAAAAAAAAAAAAAAAAAAAACTGCATACATATGCAAAAATCATTAAAATACAAGGACCTCTCAAGAAAAACAACTACATGTCTCCTTTACCACATTTTTTATGATGGTCTTAAATGTATTAATTGATATACACGTTTCTAGTTTAAGATCTTTCTGCAAATTATTCCATGCCCATGGTGCATAGTATGAAAATGCAGTTTTCCCCAAATCTGTCCAAACCCTGGGAACATTAAAAAGCAACCACTTGGAGGAGCGTAGCTGATAACTTGCAGAATTCAGACAGAGGAGAGTACAGAGGTAAGCTGGAAGTTTACCTAGCATAGCTTTATATATAAAAATATACCAATGCTGTTTTCTGCGGGTGGTCAGTGCTGTCCAACCCACCAGATCATAAAGAATGCAATGGTGAGTAAGGGACTTTGCATTTGTTATAAAGCGTAGAGACGCATGATACACTGAATCAAGACTCCGTAAGATGGAGGAGGCTGCATGCATATATAATATGTCACCATAATCAATCACAGACAGAAAAGTAGCTTCCACAAGTTTTTTTTTGGCATTAAAAGTAAAGCTAGATTTATTTCTAAAATAAAAGCCAATCTTTACTTTGAGCTTCCTAACTAGATTAGCAATATGTACATTAAATAAAAGTTTGTCGTCTATCCATATACCCAAGTACTTGTACGTGGGTACCCTTTCAATGGATTTACCATCAGACGTAAAAATGCTAAGATCATCAAGCAACTGTAGGCGAGTTTTTGAAAAGACCATGAACTTCGTTTTCTGAGGATTTAAAACCAATTTTAAATTGAGCAGTGCAGTTTGTAATGACTGAAATGCAGTCTGAAGCTCTTGCACAGCCTGTGCTATGGAAGGAGCATATGTATAAATGACAGTGTCATCAGCATAAAAGTGTACTTTTGCTTGAATGTCCTTACCTAAATCATTTATAAAAATAGAGAACAGAATAGGTCCCAAAATAGACCCCTGGGGGACCCCTTTAGATATCCCAAGAAACTCAGATTTGTGGCCCTCTGCATGGACACACTGAGTTCGATCTACAAAATAGTTTCTAAACCATTTAATAGCATTAGGACAGAAACCCACATCCCTAAGTTTGTTCAGCAACAATTCATGATCTACCGAATCAAACGCCTTGGATAGATCTACAAATAAAGCAGCACAATGTTGTTTTCTGTCCAAGGCACAAATAAGATCATTTATTACCACCATAGCAGCAGTAATAGTACTGTGGCCAGTTCTAAAACCAGATTGAAAATTGTTTAAAATATTATTATCAAATAAGAACTGCTTTACCTGTAAATTTACCTGGGATTCAAGGATCTTAGCCAGGATTGATAGTTTGGAGATCGGACGGTAATTGTTTAACTCTGAGGGGTCTCCACCTTTAAATAAGGGGATAACATAAGCAGCTTTCCAGATTTGGGGTATTGAATTGGACATAAGACTCAAATTAAAAATGTGAGTAATAGACTCGGCAACAACATCTGCCGCCATCTTTAGAAGATATGGATCCAGATTGTCAGGACCTGCAGATTTTTTGTGGTCAATGCCTTTCAGAGCTTCACTAACTTGCACAGCTGAAATAGTTTTAAAATCAAACAAATCCAGATTTCTCTCAGTTGCAGTGGTGGCAGAACATGGGACAGGTGCGTTTACATTTGAGCTGTCAAATGCAGATTAAAAATAAATGATGAAAAAAGTTATTTTAATGATTGTATTTTAAAAATGTTTTATGGTTGTATATGTAAATCTGTATTTGTAAGACCAAAAGCAATTGACTACTGGGAAAAGCTATTTGATCATTTTGATGCATCAAACATATGGAAAAATGTGAGAATGAATTTTAAGAGTCTTATATTAGAAAAGTTTGATTATTTATTAAGACACAATTGTATAAAGTCAGACATGATATTGTGTAAAATTGGACTGATCCAAGATGAAAAATGTAAAGTATGCATGGAAAAAAAAGAAGGTGTGTTGCATTTGTTTGTAAATTGTAAAAAGTTAAATGGTTTTATGAAAATGTTAAAAAAGATGATAGGTGATTTTTTATTTGATAAAAGAATAATTGAAGAAGAATGGGAAACAATGTTTTTATTGTTTAATTCTTCTTCTAAAAATATCGTCTGATCTCGGAAGCTAAGCAGAGTCGGGCCTGGTTAGTACTTGGATGGGAGACCGCCTGGGAATACCAGGTGCTGTAAGCTTTTTACTTTACTTCACTAATGTTCTAATCTTTTAAATAGCCCGTTTTTGGCAGCAGATTTCGCTTACGGCCATACCACTTTGAGAACGCCCGATCTCGTCTGATCTCGGAAGCTAAGCAGAGTCGGGCCTGGTTAGTACTTGGATGGGAGACCGCCTGGGAATACCAGGTGCTGTAAGCGTTTTTGGTTTAAAAAAAAAAAAAAAAAAAAAAGAGTCTAAGATTTTGTTCAAAAATCCTGAAATATTGTCTGAGTTTCTTCCAAAAGCCCAGTCTTGGCAGCAGAGTTTCTTCAGAAAGTGAAGAATTTCACTTTTTTTCAATTTCTTCAAAAGGCCCGTTTTTGGCAGCAGATTTCGCTTACGGCCATACCACTTTGAGAACGCCCGATCTCGTCTGATCTCGGAAGCTAAGCAGAGTCGGGCCTGGTTAGTACTTGGATGGGAGACCGCCTGGGAATACCAGGTGCTGTAAGCGTTTTTGGTTTAAAAAAAAAAAAAAGAGTCTAATAGTTTGTTCAAAAATCCTGAAATATTGTCTGAGTTTCTTCCAAAAGCCCAGTCTTGGCAGCAGAGTTTCTTCAGAAAGTGAAGAATTTCACTTTTTTTCAATTTCTTCAAAAAGCCCGTTTTTGGCAGCAGATTTCGCTTACGGCCATAAGCTTAAGCCATACCACTTTGAGGGCGCTAGTGAGTCACCAGGAAGTGTGTGATTGTAGTAGGAAGAGAGAGGCTCTTCCAGTTTTGTGTTATTCTGTTTTGTTTTATTTTGAATTAATTAGGAAAGATGGAAAGTAATACTATCTGTACGGCTCACTTTACTGAAACCCCAAACAGTGATTACTGTTTGGGGTTTGAGACTTTCGGAATGACGGATTTTATGGTAAAAAGACACGGACAAGCCAAACGAAATGAAATGGAGGACAATGACGACGATGAAAGGATTACAAACATGCCTGAAAGGAACACAAAAGAGGATCATGGGGAACCATCATGGGCAACAGTGGTTTCAAGAGGAAAGCAGCAAAGGAATACCAAAAATCCAGAAAACATGAGAGATCTGCAAACAACAAAAGGTACGGAAAATGCAAAAGGAATTGATGAAAATAGATCTAAGTTATCACAAGGACAAGAAATGATAAACAGACTCAAAAAACAATCAAGATATCAAAGAGAATATAAGAAAGAAGCGACACTGACCTTGAATGTGAAAGACATCGAAAATACAACAATAGCCATGATAATCAAAGCAGTAGAACATAAATCTGGAATTGGTAAACTCATTGGACTGCGGAGAAAATTAAATAATGAATTTGAAATGACCATGGAAGAGGAGAGTGACTGTGAAGGATTGCTGGATGGAATAATGATTAATGAACAAAAATGTGAAGTAAGGAAGTTATGTGCAATGGAAAGAATGGTGTCTTTTTTGCATATGCCAAGCTACATTGAAGATGAAGACATTATTAAAAAACTGATCAATTGGGGTGTAACTCCCATCCTTCCCATAAGAAGGAGATACTATCCTGGGACTACGGTAGCTGACGGAACACGCTTCCTGAAGGTAAAGTTTCCAAAGGAGGTGACATCTTTACCATACAATACAAAATTCATGACTGAGGAAGGAGCGCAGTTCTTTAGAGTGATACATGATCATCAAGAAAAGACATGCAGGATTTGTGCAAGTACAGAGCATGAGAAGAAGGACTGCCCTCGTTTCACGTGCAGAGAGTGTCTTGAGCAGGGGCATTATGCGTGGGACTGCAAAGAACCGCGGTGCCAAGGCTGCAAAAAGACTATGAAGAGATGCACATGTGAGAAGGATGAAGAGGAATACGAAGAAGAAGGAATGGAGATACAGGAGGAGATGGGAGACACTACAATTGAAAAGTTTAATGAATCTTTGAGGCAGAATGAAATAGTCGAAGATTAACAAAATGACGGAGGAAAGGAGGATGAAAACCCTGAGGAGGATGTAGACACAGAGGACAATTACTTAAACCCTGAGGAGGATGTAGACACAGAGGACAATTACTTAAACAAGGAGGATGCACTTGAAAATCGAGAGCAAGCAGAGAACAATGAACAAGATGATAAAAAAGGACAAGGAGAAGAAGGAACTGAAGGTAAAGAAATTGGACAAGGAGAAGAAAGAACTGAAGGTAAAGAAATCAAGATAACGGGTGAGGTAAGAGAAATGGAAATGGGTGAAAAAAGCAATGGAGTAAAAAGTAAAGGAAAAGCTAACTTGAACAGAGGTATTAGATCAAGACTAAAAGATACAAATATAAACATTGAACAGGTACTTAAAAAACAAAAGATAAGAAGAGAAGAATTAAAGGAAAAGATGGAGAAGATGAAAGAGGAGAAGAGAGAATCAAGACTTGCATTTCTGGAGGAGGCTAAAATAGATTGATGGCTGGTTTTTGGTTATTTTTTATTCATTTTTTATTTTTATTACTAATGAGTTCTTTATGTTTTGTATCGTTGAATGCGAGAGGATTATCAAAATACCAGAAAATAGAGAATTTGATGTATTTGACCAAAAAATGTGATGTATTATGCTTACAAGAGACTTTTTGGGAAGATAAAATAGGTGATGAAATGAGGAAATTATGGGATGGAGAAATGTATCTGAATTGTGATTTGGGGAGGAAGAGGGGAGTTGCAATATTAATTAAAAGAGGGATTTTTGAGGAAAATGAAGTAGAATATAAAGACACAAAGCGGGTAGAATAATAATGGTTAAATTATTATACAAAGGTAGAGAAATAAAAGTATGTAACATTCATGCACCAAATGAGGAAAGAGAAAAATATGAATTTTATAAAAGCCTAAATATTTTAATGGAAAAACAAGAACATATGTTTTTGTTAGGTTATTTTAATACAATGTTGCAGAGAATTGATATAGATGATTCAATGGTTTTTAGAGCTGATAGAGGGCGGAATGAATTAAATAATATAATGAGGAAATATGATATGGTTGATGTGTGGAGAGAGAGAAATGGTTTTAAAAGAGATTATTCACGAAGACAAATCGTTGAGAGAGACTTAAAGCAAAGCAGAATAGACTTATTATTATGTAAGAGAAAAGTCAAGTCAAGTCATCTTCATTTATATAGCGCTTTTAACAATGTAGATTGTTTCAAAGCAGCTTTACAGAGATAAGCGTATAATTTAAGGTAACAGAGATTGTTTTTGCTTTATAGCAGAGTTAAGTTATTTCCATCTAAAGTTAGTTTTGATTGATTCGCTTCCGTCGCAACGATCATTTGTTATTAAATTAGGGGCCGCTAAGACGACACCATTCCCTCTACACAGACTTTAAACGCGAACCTGTGAAAAGACCTATATTATGTCTCAAAAGCAGATTATAAAAATTATAGTGAAAGTGATCATGATTTTTTATGGATAACGATGGATTTGAATGAGATTATCAAAGGACAAGGAATGTGGATGTTAAATACAGGAATTTTAAAAATGGGAATTTACAGAATAGAAATAGAAAGTATAATAATTAATAGTGTTCATGATGAGATGTATGAAAAAGAAAAAAGATTTTGGTGGGATTGTTTGAAAAATAGAATAAAGAAGTTTTCGATAATTTTTTCTAAAAAGGTGCAGAGAGCTAAAAGATTGACAGAAAATAAAGTTAAAAAATAATGGGATGAAGAAATGAGGAAAGTAACTGAGGGAGAGAAAAACATTGATAAGATAATAGAACTACAAGAAAAATTAAGGAACATAGAGGGAGAAAAGTGTAAGGGAGCAATAGTAAGGAGCAGAGCTAAAGATATAATAGGTAATTATATAAATGGTAAAAGTCCAGGAATGGATGGACCAACTGAATTTTATAAAGTTTTTAAAAGTATCCTATGTCCAATTCTAAATGAAATATATATTGATGTTTTGAAGAAGGGTGAATTAACACAAAGCATGAAGAAAGGAGTAGTAAAATTAATATACAAGAAAAAGGGGGATAAAGGAGACTTAAAAAATTATAGGCCACTTAGCATGCTGAATACTGACTATAAAATATTAACAAAAGTATTAGCAAATAGATTTAAAAAAGTTGTACCAAATATAATCACAACCAATCAGGCATATGCTGTTTTAAATCGAGATATCACTGATATTACTAATAGTATAAGAGATCTGATATGGTATATGAGAGATACAAAAGAAAAGTGTTATATAATAAGTGTAGATTTGGAAAAAGCATTCGATAGGGTAGAGCATAAATATGTGATGCATGTAATGGAGAAGTTTGAATTTGGTAAGAATTTCATTAAATGGATAAAATGTATATATACAGACATTACAAGTTGTGTTAAAGTGGATGGGTTTTTAACTGAAGATTTTAAAATAACTAGATCTATCCGACAAGGTTGCCCCATGTCACCATTGTTATTTACTTTAGTGTCTGAAACTCTAGGACAGGCAATAGAAATGGAAAAAAATATAAAAGGAATACTGATAAAAGAAGAAAAAACAGAACATAAGATATATCAGTATGCTGATGATACATATTTGTTAAAGACATTAAAAGTGTAGAAAAAGTAATGGAGGTGTTGGGAAAATATTCTAGAGGAACTGGGGCAAAAGTTAATAAAGAAAAAAACTACATATGAGAATTGGTGAAATGAACGAATTACCTGTTAAAATACCATTTAAAGAACAGAAAGGAAATATGAAAATTTTAGGTATAAGAGTTGGAGAAAATGAAAATGAAATAAGGAATTTAGTATGGGAGGATGTATTAAAAGGAATGGAAAAGAGGTTGAATTTGTGGAAATTAAGGGGTCTGTTTTTAAAAGGTAAAGTTTTAGTTTTAAACTCTTTGTTTTTATCTAAAATGTGGTATGTTTTAGGTTCTGTGAGCATGCCATTATGGGTGTATAAAAAAATTAAAAGTGTAATTCTTAATTTCTTATGGGAAGGCAAACCGTCTAAAATTGCATATGATACACTAATTGGGAAAGTTGAAGAAGGAGGACTGGGACTGTTGGACCCATTAATAAGAATGAAAAGCATAAGAATAAAAATAATTAAAAAATATTGGAATGATGAAAAATATGCTTGGAAAGATGTAATGAGATTTTTTTTAAACCAATGTGGTCAAATAGGAGATGGTATTTTATGGATGAAATTAAAGGAATATATGATGAATGGAATTCCAGAATATTACAAAGAAGTCTTAAAAGCATGGGGAGATTATAGCAAGCATGTTGTTTGTACATCTTTGACTAAAGATGAGATTTTAAGACAACCACTGTTTTTAAACAAGTTACTTAAGAAGGGTGAACACATGATATTTTTTAAAAAATGGTATAATGCGGGGATGAGACAAATCAAAGATATTATGTATGAAGTGATACCGGGTTTTTTACCTATACAAGTGATAAGAGATGCAATCGAAGAAAATTATGAAGAAGAAAGTAAAGTAGTTTTGGAAGATCAATATGAAAAACTGAAAGAGATAATACCAAAAGAATGGATACAGATTTTGGAAAGGAAAACAGTAACAAATACAAATGATAGAATGGTGGTCAGTGTTGAAATCAATGATGAACAACATGCTTTTAATGATCTAAAATTAAAGATATTTTATTCTTGTTTATGTAAAGATGTTTTCAAGAAACCAAAAGCAGAAGAGTATTGGCACAGACTATATCCAAATATGGAAACAAAGGAATTATGGCAATCTCTAAGATCATGGTGGAAAAGTCCTATTTTAGAGAATTTTGATTATATGTTAAGACATAATTGTTTGTGGAGTGAAATGAGACTGTGTAAGATTGGTATAGCAATGGATGCAAAATGCAAAGTGTGTTTAATAGAAGATGAAGGAATATTACATTTATTTTTTAAATGTATAAAGTTGAAATGTTTTATTAAAAAATTAAATATGATATTAGCAGTTGCAAGATTGATAGTTTGGAAAAGAAGGAATATAGTAAAGGGAAAAAAAAGGGAATGTTTCAGTATGTAAACTTTTTAAACAAAAGATTTGTTTTATTCTTCAAGTATTACATGATTATTTTAAAATGGATGTGAAAGAAGTATTTGAAAAATAATTTGTGCAGAACAACCCTTTTGTGGAAAAAATATTGTTTAATTTCAATGTAACATTGCCTGTATGTGATTCTGATTGTTTTTAAATGTTTTAAATAAAAAAATAAAAATAAATTAAAAAAAAAGAACGCCCGATCTCGTCTGATCTCGGAAGCTAAGCAGAGTCGGGCCTGGTTAGTACTTGGATGGGAGACCGCCTGGGAATACCAGGTGCTGTAAGCTTTTTACTTTACTTCACTAATGTTCTAACCTTTTAAATAGCCCGTTTTTGGCAGCAGATTTCGCTTACGGCCATACCACTTTGAGAACGCCCGATCTCGTCTGATCTCGGAAGCTAAGCAGAGTCGGGCCTGGTTAGTACTTGGATGGGAGACCGCCTGGGAATACCAGGTGCTGTAAGCTTTTTTGATTTAAAAAAAAAAAAAAAAAGAGTCTAAGAGTTTGTTCAAAAATCCTGAAATATTGTCTGAGTTTCTTCCAAAAGCCCAGTCTTGGCAGCAGAGTTTCTTCAGAAAGTGAAGAATTTCACTTTTTTTCAATTTCTTCAAAAGGCCCGTTTTTGGCAGCAGATTTCGCTTACGGCCATACCACTTTGAGGGCGCCCTAGAGCAAACAGGAAGTGAGTTGGCAGTAGTGGGTGAGAAAGGCTCACCAAACGTGTTTCTGTGTTTTTTCTTTTGTTTTATGTTAGAATTAGTGTTTTTTTGTTAGTTTTGTTTTTTGTTTGTTTAAGCTAAATCCTTTTTGTTAAAAATTTTAAGCTAAAATTTTTGTCTGCGTGTTTTTCTTTGATGGATGGACAAACGTTAACGGACAAGAACGGGGGAAAGAAACGAGAAAGGAGAAAGTGAAAAGGATGTACAAAAAGGAAGCGACAATAACGGTGGATTTAAGAGATGAAAAAGAGGTGAGAGCGATGGATATCATAAAAGCAGTGACGGAGAAGATCGGAGAAGGAACGATTTTGGCGGTGAGACCCAAACAAACAAATGAATATGAAGTCACACTTGAACGTGAGGAGGATACGGGTTTCTTAATGGACGGAGTGGACATCAAAGGAATGACATTCGAGGTAAAGAGTCTTCAAAACAGGGACTATGTTGTCTCTTTTATGCACCTGCCGGCTTACACTGAGGATGTGGATATTTTTAATAAACTGGAACAATGGGGAGTAATCCCCGTATCTGTGGTGAAAAGGAGGTTTTATCCGGGCACAAATATAGAGGACGGTACACGCTTTTTAAAAGCGAGGTTCCCAAGGGAGGTGGCGTCACTACCATACAGCACAAGACTGGAAACAGCGGAAGGACCACAATATTTCAGAGTGATGCACAGTCATCAGGTTAAAACCTGTCGACTGTGCATGAGCCCGGACCACGTGGTGAAAGACTGTCCAGATTTTAAGTGTTTTAAATGTGACGAGAAAGGCCACTTTGCAAGGAACTGTAACGCCGTTAAGTGCCCGGATTGCCGAGAGGTTCTCACTAAATGTGAATGTGGGACGGGGCGAGAGGAGGAGGAAGAAGAGGAGCAGGTGAGCGGGTATAATTAAAGAACGAAGACTATGTTTTAAAGGAGACATATCATGCTTTTAAATTGTTCCTTTTTACATATAAATCATACATTTGTGGTCTATATAAAGCGGAACTGCAATGCTTGGGTCTGAATTCCTCATTATTATAGCTCCACGGGCCCCTTTTTTACCCCTTTTCTGAAGTGCTTCTGAGAGCAACTCGTTTTGGTGCGGTCTCTTTAAATACAATTGAGACACTTCATACCCCGCCCCCTCTCCAGGTTGCAGAGGTTCAACTCCACCCCGTTCGGCCATTTTTGTAGTCTGATAGCAGAGATACGATTATCTAGCGGCACAGAAACTTTTTATTCACACGTTATTAACAAAATGTCAACAACGGAAGACTTGTCCAGCCAGCCTTACATGTTCGAGCCGGAGCGAGATGAAAATGAAGACGACGAACCTGCAGAACAACGTCTTCATATGGATGTATCGCAATGGTGTGTTACTGTATTTACACATGAAACTTTGGTCTTCCGACCTTTTACCACCGTGTCGATTTATTTTGATTAATATGTGCGAGGGAGAGAGAGCAAGACAGCGTCTAGTTTGGAGACGGTGATGTCTTGTTTACACTTTCGCCGGGCTCCGAAGAGAGAGAGTGAGCGCGCGCGAGACCGGGTCTCTCTCTCTCTGCTCGTTCTTTCAGTTAAACATGTCACAAGCGCAGCAGTTCATCTACATTAGACGGTGTAATGAAGCGTGTGGGTTACTACATCCAACAACCGATCATTTTAACTTACCCTCTCGTAACTTCTGCATCCTTTAGCTTGGACTACAAAATTGCAGCGAGAAATAATAATGGCGGATCGCTCGAAGTGTTGGGCCGGAAGTCAATGTCCTTATTTGGCAGTTCCGCTGCAAATACTGTGACGTGATAGTTCACAAAACGTCATAGATAACAGAAAAATCGGAACAGGTTGAAAAATATGACCAAAACAGAATATAAAGATATCAACGAAGCACCTGAAGAGAATAATGTCATCTTTTCTGTACTTCTAAACACTCCAAATATACAACAAAATGCATTTAAGGGCTAAAAAAAGTGCATTTAGCATGATATGTCCCCTTTAAGTGTACAAGAAATTATAACAAAGGAAAAAGAAAATGTAATGTATAGAGAAGATAAAAGGATTTGGTGGGAAAATGTGAAGTATTTAATCAAAAATTTTAGCATAAATTATTGTGGGTTAATTCAAAGATCTAAAAAGGGTAAGGAAAAAGAAATACGAGAACAACTAGAAAAGGAATTGAACATGAATGAAAAAGATATACAAAAAATAAAAGAAATAGAGGGAAAACTGAAAGAAATAGAAGAAAAAAAATATGAGGGGGCAAGATTAAGAAGTAAGTCCAAATATATAGTGGAGGGGGAGAAATGTACAAAGTTTTTTTTTGACTTGGAGAAAAAAAGGGCGAAAGTTGGAATAATAAAATAAATAAAAGGGAGAAGTGGAGAAATTGTGGAGGGGAATGAAAAAGTGCTAGAAGAGATAAAGTTTTTTATGAGGATCTTTTTAAAACAAGAGGAGTGGAAGAAGAGGAAAAAAGGAAACTGTTAAATTATATTGAAACAAATTTAAGTGAAGAGGATAAAAAAGAATGTGATGGGGAAATCAAGAACAAAGAGATCAAAAGAGCGATAGATCAACTAAATAAAAGGAAAAGCCCAGGGATAGATGGTTTGGGAAGTGAATTTTATATATGTTTTTTTAGGTTTTACTTTTACTTTATTTGTATTTTATTTTTTATTTTTTAACAGTTTTTAAGCTTAAGTTTATAGTACTGAGTACTTGTATTGTAAAGTGATGTATTGAAAGTGATGAAAGTTATGATGTATTTTTTTGTATTTGAAAAATTTTCAAAAAAAAAAAAAAAAAAAAGAACGCCCGATCTCGTCTGATCTCGGAAGCTAAGCAGGGTCGGGCCTGGTTAGTACTTGGATGGGAGACCGCCTGGGAATACCAGGTGCTGTAAGCTTTTTTGATTTAAAAAAATAAAATAAAAATAAAATAAAAAAAGAGTCTAAGAGTTTGTTCAAAAATCCTGAAATATTGTCTGAGTTTCTTCCAAAAGCCCAGTCTTGGCAGCAGAGTTTCTTCAGAAAGTGAAAAATTTCACTTTTTTTTTAATTTCTTCAAAAGGCCCGTTTTTGGCAGCAGATTTCGCTTACGGCCATACCACTTTGAGAACGCCCGATCTTGGTACATTCCAGGAAGTGTTTGTAGGCAGTAGGGAGAGAGAGGCTCTCCCATGTTTTTGCAGATTATTGTTGTTTCTTTTTGCATTTAAAACACTTTTCATTTAAAGTTGTTTATTTGCAACTCCAAGCAGTTTTTCTGCTTGGAGGAAATCCTCTTTTTGAACAATGGATACACCACATGATAAAGAACCAAGAATGGCAGGAGGAACATGGAAGGTGGCTGAACAACATGCAAACGACAAGCATTCAAGTGAGCTTACTGGATTTAATAAGGAGATTGGACAACAACAACATAACGGAAAGCAGGGCCGGAGTGGGGCCACTTTTCAGCCCGGGAGTTTCAGGCCCAAGACCGGCCCACTTTTTCCATGGTGGAATTCCAAATTAGCACTTTTTCTAAATTGGATAAATGAAGCAACAGTTCGGCTCTTACTATTGTGTAGTTTGTATTAATACCATGGGTTAACAAATAATGTAAAGGTTAAATAATAATTCACTTAGGGTGTATTCACACCAGGAAAGTCCGATAGTTCACTTGCTTTGGTCCGGACCAAATAGAATGTTGATTTTTTTTGTTTGGTACGGTTCGCTTTCACACTGCTCTTTTTGCAAGTGAACCAAAATGTGTAAACAAAACCACACGTGTGCCAAGGTCGTCCATTTATTGGACAGGAATTCTCAAGCAGGGAAAAGCAGGAAGTGCACAAACAGGCTCAGCATGGAGATATTTCGTAATGTAATATTTGTTATTTTACTGATTTGGTGTTATTCTCTACAAACGCAATATGAAGAAACTATATGGTATAGATAAAAGCCCGCCCGCCCGCACTTACAATTTATTGCTTGGGTCGTTACATGCGCTTCGTGAGGCACACTAGCGCACACACACACACGCAAGGTCTCTCTCTCCCTCTCTCTGCCGTGCGCGCGCTCTTGCTCGCTCGCTCTCTCTAGATTCGCGGAGATTTTAACTGATTTGCGGGAATCAGGGAGCCGCTATCGAGATGCGGGAGACTCCCGGAACTTCCGGGAGACTTGGGATGTCTGTATAATAAGACAACATTATGCCAAAATGTCCGTTTTGTTAAGTATCCTCATAAGAGCAGTCAAATAAAAAGACGCAGTTTTCTGCAGTTGGGTCGGTTCATGTTCACACCGTAAACGAACCGTACCAGAGTTCGTTTGGAACCGTACCGAGACCACCTCTTCAGCTGGGTCTCGGTTCGATTGTTTGGTCCGCACCCGAGTTCGATTGCTGTATTCACACCTGCCCAAAAGGTCCGCACCAAGGTGGGAAACGAACTAGAGTTCGATTCAATCGAACCAAACAAGGCAGGTGTGAATACACCCTTAGACTTTATAAGAAGCAATTGCGACTTTATTTCACACAATTTCGCAATTCTGACTTTATAACGCGACTTTATATCACAATTCTGACTCTATATCTTGCAGTACTGACTTTATAAGCAACTGCAACTTTATTTCACGCAGTTCTGACTTTATATCTTGCAATTCTGACTTTATAACACACAATTGCGACTTTATATCACACAATTCTGACTATATATCTTGCAGTTCTGATTTTATAAGCAATTGCTACTTTATTTCACGCAGTTCTGACTTTATATATCGCAATTCTGACTTTATAACACGCAATTGCAACTTTATTTCACGCAATTTTGACTTTATATATCGCAATTCTGAGAAATAAAGTCAGAATTGCGAGATGTAAACTCGCAATTGTGAGATAAAAAGTCGCAATTATCTTTTAAAATGTTTTATTCTGTGGCGGAAACAAAGCTTCCATACCTCCTGGCCTCTTCCTCCCATCCATCCTCCCTGACGTGTACCGTTATGGTAGGGCCGGCCCAGCTTTCGGTAGGCGCCGGTGGTGCCGCGGTAGCCTACCTGAGAAAACGTTTGGGAAAAGACGGACTAACCCAACCAACTCTATCGGAGGGGAGGGGAGAACTCCCTCACATGGTACAACCCATGCAGAGGCTGCGCGCTGCGGTGTCAGAATGCGAAACGTGTATGTGTATGTAGCCCATGTAACTAACGTGACATTGAAATGTGACAAAAAAAAACAAAAAAAAAAATTCCTCGACCGGCCCAAAAGTGAAGCGGCCCACCGGGAATTCGCCCGATTCTCCCGATTACCCACTCCGGGCCTGACGGAAAGACAGTGGATTATTTGAAAGAGGCAACGGTCGTGTTGGATTTAATGGGAAACAAGGATATAAGTGTCGAGGATATTAAGACAATTTTGGAGGAAGAGGGTTTTGGCAATTTACTTGCAGTGAGACCCAAGAAGGATATGGAATATGAATTGACCCTGAGGAGTGTGGATGTCTGTGATGGTTTACTAAACGGGTTGGAAATCAACGGACAATTTTGTGAAGTAAGGAGTTTGGAGAGAAGAGAATATATTGTTTATTTTCTTCATCTGCCTGCTTATGTGAATGATAAAACAATTGAGGACAAGTTGAAATCGTGGGGGGTTACTCCAATGACTAAAGTACGGAGAAGGCTTTATCCTGGAACAAATATTGCGGATGGCACAAGGTATGTTAAAGTCCTTTTCCCAAAGGAGATAAAATCACTTCCATATAGTACAAAATTTGAAACATCAGATGGGGCACAATACTTCAGGGTAATTCATGATGGACAAGTAAGACTCTGCCGAATGTGTTTTCAGCCAGGACACTTTAAGGACTGTCCTAACTTTACATGTTTTGAATGCTGTGAGCAGGGACACTTTGCAAGGAATTGTAAAGCAGAAAAGTGCCCTGATTGCAAGAAAGTATTCATGAAATGTGATTGTGCTACAGAAAGTGAAGGAGAAAATGGAGTTAAAGAGACTGAAACAGAAAATGTTAGAGAAAGTGTGGTTGAAACAGAACAGGAAAGGAGCAAACGAGGAAAATATTTTGAGCCAAAAGACTTTAAAACAGGGAATGGAAAAGAAACTGATAAAGTAAAAGCAGCGGTGGATGGGGTAGAGAAAAAGGAAAATCTCAAAGAAAGGCAATGATGGAATCTGAGTTGAATGTGGAAGCAAAAAATGACACTGATCAAACAAGATTGAAAGATCAGGAAAAGAAGTCCCTGGGCAATGTTCATGAACACAACACAGAAATAGTAATGGAGACTAATGAAGGAGATAGAGGAATTGGAAATGAAAATCAGGTTAATAGAAAACAGACAAAGCAACAATGTGGACGTGTGTTAAGATATAAAGAAAAACCTAATTTGAATCTTGTGCTAAGAAAGCAAAAGTTAAGGAGGGCAGCTTTAAAGAAAAAAAAAGAAAACATTTAAGGTGATATGATGTTTAAATTAACTTTGGCATGTATTGTGTTTTCTCTAATAAAAATTTTGTAATAGTATGGTGATGTATCGTGAAAAGACAATACATAGAAATGTCATGTTCATGAATGTAATCCTTTTTATATAGAATTGTAAATTGTATTTTCATTTATACATTTCACATTAATTCAATGTATGTAATATGCATTGTTTTTAAAAATGTAAAACTTTAATAAAATTAAAAAAAAGAACGCCCGATCTCGTCCGATCTCGGAAGCTAAGCAGAGTCGGGCCTGGTTAGTACTTGGATGGGAGACCGCCTGGGAATACCAGGTGCTGTAAGCTTTTTTGATAAAAAAAAAAAAAAAAAAAGAGTCTAAGAGTTTGTTCAAAAAGCCCAGTCTTGGCAGCAGAGTTTCTTCAGAAATTGAAAAATTGCACTTTTTTTAAAATTTCTTCAAAAGGCCCGTTTTTGGCAGCAGATTTCGCTTACGGCCATACCACTTTGAGAACGCCTGATCTCGTCTGATCTCGGAAGCTAAGCAGGGTCGGGCCTGGTTAGTACTTGGATGGGAGAACGCCTGGGAATACCAGGTGCTGTAAGCATTTTTGGTTTAAAAAAAAAAAAAAAAGAGTCTAAGAGTTTGTTCAAAATGCATGAAATAGTCTCTGAGTTTCTTCAAAAAGCCCAGTCTTGGCAGCAGAGTTTCTACAGAAAGTCTGAAAAAATCTATGAATTTCTTCAAAAGGCCCGTTTTTGGCAGCAGATTTCGCTTACGGCCATACCCCTTTGAGGGTGCTAGAGAGCTCACAGGAAGTGACGTGGCAGTAGTTGGGAGAGGAAGGCTCTCCCCCATTTTGTGCTTTCTATTTGTGTTTGTTTTGTGAGGCTTTTTTACTTTAAGTCAGTTTTTTTTTTCTTTTTTTTCAGCTTTTTTTCAGCATTTTGCTGGCTGGAAGGTGGTTATTTAAATTATTTTTTTTGTAAAATGGACGGATTATCGGCAAATGACACTGGACTGGCAGGAGGAACACGCACGGCAAACGACACTGGACTGGCTAGAGGAAGACGCACGGCATACGACAATGGACTGGATAATCGACCACGAGTCAGAAACGGAACGAACCAAGATGTGAGAGAGAAGTTCAATGAAAGAAAATATTTCAAGGAGGCTACAGTGATTGTGAACGTAGAGAATGTGATCAAGGTAAGAGCGGAATATATCATCAAAGTAGTAACGGAACAATGTGGACATGGGCCAATTTTAGCGCTAAGGCCAAGACAAGCAATGGAATACGAACTGACAATGGAAAAAAGAAGAAATGTGTGACAAACTGACTGATGGACTGGTAATAAAAGGAGTGAAATGTGAGGTAAAAAATCTGCAAAATCGAGACTATGTTGTTTCCTTCATGCACCTGCCCGTCTACCTTGATGACAAAGACATTTTGGAAAAATTAGAAGGATGGGGAGTTAATCCCGTTTCAAAAATAAAAAGAAGATTCTACCCGGGCACTGACATTGAGGACGGAACAAGGTTCCTAAAAGTGAATTTCCCCAAGGAAGTGGCATTGTTGCCATACAGCACAAGGCTGGAAACAGCAGAAGGGCAGCAGCATTTTAGGGTGGTGCACAGTCACCAGGTGAAGACCTGTAGGCTGTGCATGAGCCCAGAACACATGCTAAAGGAATGCCCGGATTTTAAGTGCTATAAATGTGAGGAGAGGGGACACTTTGCAAGAGATTGCAACGCTGTCAGATGCCCGGATTGCAAAGAAACTTTAAACAAATGTGAGTGTTGGATGGAGGAAGATGCAGGAGATAGGAAAAATCAGGTGGACGGACAGGTGCATGAAGGAAACAACGAGGAGGAAGGACAAACCGATGAAGGGCAAGAGGAAGAAAATGTACAACAAAAAGGAGGAGGAACGAGCAACAGAGAGGAAGGAGAAGGCGAAAAAGAGATCGATAAAGATAAAGAACAAACAATGGAGCAGGACACGCAATGGACAGCAATGGAAACATCGGACAGTTTTAAAAGTTATCAGGATGACGTGGAGAAAGATGGACAAGGAAGGAAGGATCAAAGTAAAGAGATGGAAAGTGAAGAAGAAATAACGATGGACAATATGGACAAAGACAGAGGGGGGAGAGGACAAATAAGAAGGAGACTTTTGAAGGTAACACCAAATTTGGAACATGCAAGAAAAAAGACTATGACAAGGAGCCAAGATGAAAGTGCAAACAGATATGAAGTGTTAAGGGACCTGGAGGGAGAAAATGGAGAATAATGGTTTTTAGGTATTTATTTTTCTTTCTTTTAATGGTTTTAACCCCCTGAGGTCGACAATCGCGCCGGCGCGATAGGCTCGCTTTTTTTTTTATCAGTTCAAAAGAGATTAATTTTGCTCTATTGACTTTGATATTACAAACAAGTTTCATACATCAATCGATTCTGTTAAATGTGTATTATTTTTGTGTATACTTACAATAAAAACAAAGTGTTGTGCTTTTTGCCAAATAAAGAAAAATAAACGAAGCGAGTTCTGCCTTCTCTCTGTCAGTGTAGTCCATTCTGAAACGCGTCCGAAAATGAACAATAACTCAGCGAATACTCAGTCAAACAGGCATACAGACACACAGGCATGAAGCTTGAATTCTCTTCTTTTAAATTAAGTAATTTATATAAAAAACAAATATTCTCAGTTCATGTAATCTGTAAGAAAAGAGCGAGATGTCAGTCGTTCTCATCTCATCTAACTATTTTTAATGTGACTCCGCCCACGGAGAGCGCGCGCTATTCAAACGCAAATGACTGAGGCGATCCTGCAAACCTGTGAACGCCCACATTTCAGCTTGAGAAAACACAAGTTTAATCAGATCATTGTAGCCTACTTGTTTACACCCTCTCGCAGCGCTGTGAGGAATAATAATAATGGAAAATGTACCTGAAGAAGTGCGGGTATTTCGAGGAGCAAGGAGCCGACTGAACTGAGGAATACTGTATTAAGTTTTTTTTCCTTCTCAAATGAATCGCGTTTCTGTTTGTGAATGAATGAATGAATGAACGAACGAACGGCAGAGATGCACGCTGTTTACCACAGCTCGCAAAAAGACAGTTTAAATTTAAATTGTGTTTGTGTGTGTGAATGAATGATGATGTTTTAGCAAACTGTATTGCTATACTGAGATGAGTAAAAATCGACTGAAATATGTTGAAATAAAATGTAGGTTATTTGTATAAGCAACATATTAAACTGCAAATTAACATTTATATGCCCTAATATTTCATAAAAACAACGTTACAGTCAGGCGAAATATGAAAGACAACATTTTGTTGACTAGATTTGGGTACAGTTTTTACTGTAGAATATACTGCCACATCAAATAAGCTTTTGTTTAGCAATTTCTGCTCACATGTTATATATATATAACATACTATTTTTGTCAAAAATTAAGTCATCAACTAAGATGTTAGCTGTTCCAGTGTTGGCTATATTCAAACTAATGAATACATATGATAAAATGTAAAATGTAGGCCTATAATCATTTTTTTACAAAGCAAGAGTAAAGAGTTTGCACTTGAAATATTGTTGAAACTGTAATTATTGTTGTAATTGTAACCTTTTTAATAAAATAGCAAAACATATTTACAAGATAGATGTAAGCAAAATCTTAAATGGTCAATATAAGTCTTCTTCTAAATATATCTTTTGTCCTTGCATTCATTCTTGTGGCTCATGTCAGTGTCACACCTGAATGAATGGCTCATTATGCAGAGTCATTACGCATCCTGGGTGGGACATTGTATTCTCAGGTGTAAACCACTACTCGTTCACGCCCCCCTCGCATATTGGCTTTCCAAGCAAAACCTGTCTTATAAAACAATACATTGATTTAAATTGTGTGTGAACGATTAGGCAGGGTGATTTTCACATCATTTTGAAGCCAGAACTCGAAGCGACAACATTCATTAGTCAAAAGTCTTGTGGACACATATTTAGTATGTGTTTTGTGGTCTGATTTCAGCAACTTTCATTTTAATTTTTTTCAATAACCACGCATAAACATTATTCTCTTAAAAATTCAAACATATACATGCATGTTGCTCGCATATTATGGTAGCCCTGTTTGTGCTATATAGAGAGTGAATTTACACCTTTGCCATTAACATGTTTATAAATAACTGAAAAAAGCACAAATGTCAGAGCATGTCAGAACACCTCCAGGGCCCAGAAAACCCCTCAGACCCCAGAGGGTTAAGTTGTGTTACTGATGGACATGAGAAAATTTGAAAGAGTTAAAGAAAAGTGTAGAGGAGAAGATATCATTGTTTTACAAGAAACAAATTGGAAAGAGAGTGTGATGATGGAATACAAAAAGAAATGGGAAGGGGATATTTTATATAACAATGGAGATGGGAGGCTGGGGAGAGAGCTGGCTTTTTTAATGAAGGATGATGTTTTTAAAGCAAGTAAAATTATATACAAAGATACGATGGGGAAATGTATGGTGGTTGAGACAAAACATGAAGGAAGAGAATTAATTTTAGTAAATGTACATGCATCAACAGAGGAGAAGGAAAATAAAGAGTTTTTTAATGTTTTAAGAATTATTGTAAAGAAGTATAAGGAAATAATAATGATGGTGGATTTTAACACGGTTTTTAGTAAACAAGACATGGCAGAAGGAATGGTTTTTAAAACTGATACAGGGAGAAAAGAATTAAAAGTTTTAATGGCAGAAAATAATATGATAGATGTGTGGAGAGAAAGAAATTAAAAGAAAAAAGAATTTTTAAGGAGACAAATAGTAGGGCAATTTGTTTGCAAAACAAGAATTTACTTTATTTTATGTACGAGGAATGTGGAGAATTTTATCGAAAATATTAAGTACGAAGATACAAGTTTTAGTGATCACAGTTTTTTATTTTTTAAAATGGATTGGAATGAAGTGCAAAGAGGGCCAGGAATATGGGTTTTAAATACAAAAAATTTACAAAATGAAGACTATGTTTTAAAGGTTAAAGAAATTATAGCAAAATGAAATGTATGAAGAAGATAAGAGAATATAGTAAAGTTTTTAATGAAAAAATTCTCGATTAAGTATTGTAGTATAATACGCAAATGCAAAAGATACAAAGAAAAAGAAATAAAGGAAAGTTTGGAAGTGGAATTGAATAAAGAAAATAAAGATATTAGGGCTGTCAAAGTTAGCGCGTTAATAACGCGTTAACGCAAAATCATATTAACGGCACTAATTTTTTTAACGTGCGATTAACGCAGCGCGTATTTTCTGTTTGACCCGTGGCCCAACCCCTTAGTTGGAGAAATGGAGATACACAGGGTTGCTAACTTAGCGACATTGCAGACCCCTTTAGCGATTTTTTCCCTTCAACAAAGCGCCCAAACCTTATTTAGTTTCTGAGAATCTACCGGTACCGCCGGTACTGCTCTCTCAGCACGCGCGCGCGCCTCTCTCTCTCTCTCTCTCGCTCGCTCTCTCTCTCTGCGTCTCGCGCGGAGGAGCAGCGCTTTAACTCAGTTAAGCACAGATATTCTGTTGCTTCTCTATTTTTACAAGTATAGCCGAAATCAGAGCACAGATATTGTCTTTATCTTATGTGAATTTGATTTCACCAGACGACGGCTCGATTATCAGAATTTTTGTGCAGATTAACTTAACATCTTGGAAGGGAGAGCTGGTTATGTCTTAATGGGTCGCGTTTCAGTCACCATTTCAAATTCATTCCGTTGTTTGACAACAGAAACAGTAAAATATACCAATGAAAACAGTTTTATTGAGAATTTAGCTTCATCAAAATGGGCACAGAGAGAGACAAACTACAATGTAATAGGCTAATAAATAATAAATGTACATTTAGCATTTTCAGAAGAGCTGCCCTGTCATGCAAAAATCTAAACATGTTTGTAAATTGCTCAGTGCAAAGAAAGAGAAGTAATGGTAACCTGCCATTTTTTTGTTCTTTCTACGTGTCTAATAGACATGAACAAGTTCTTTGAAAAACATCTGTGACCTTTGAAACATCTCATCCTTATGCTCTATATTGACTATGGTTTCAATAATAAACATACATTTGCATAAAGCATCTATATTTATCCATGCCCACGTTGATTAGAGTATTACAAACTTGAAAAGTATTAATTTAAGGTACATTTAGAACAATTTAAAAAATGTGCGATTAAATGCGATTAATCGCGAGTTAACTCATGACAATATGCGATTAATCGCGATTAAAAAAATTAATCGATTGACAGCCCTAAAAGATATACAAAAGATAAAAGGAAATGGAGGAAAAACTGAAAGAAATAGAGGAAAAAGAATATGAGGGTGCGAGGTTAAGAAAGCAAAGCTAAATATATGGTGGAGGGAGAAAAATGCACAAAGTTCTTTTTTGATTTGGAAAAAAAGAAAGGGAAAGCTGAAACGATAAAAGAGATGAGAGGAAAAATGGGGAAATTGTAGAATGGAATGACAAATTTTTAGAAGAAATAAGGAATTTTTATGAAGATCTTTTTAGTACAAGGGGTGTAGAAGAAAATGAAAAAAGGGAATTGTTGAATCAGATAAAAACAAAAATTAGCGAGGAAGATAGAAAAGAATGTGATCAAGAAATCAGAGAAGAAGAGATAGAAAGAGCAATAAAGCAGCTGAATAAAAAGAAAAGTCCAGGAATAGATGGTTTGGGAAGTGAATTTTATATATGTTTTAAAGAGATTTTAACCAAGATTTTAAAGGAAGTTATTAGAGAAAAATTTGAAAAAGAAGAAGTTAATGAAAGAATGGGGATGGGGATAACAAAACTGTTATATAAAAAGAAAGGAGAAAAAGTAGATTTAAAAAACTACAGGCCGATCACAATGCTGAACACAGATCTCAAGATTTTAGCGAAAGTTTTAGCAAACAGATTAAAAGAAGTAATGCCAAGTATAATTGAATCAAACCAAGCGTACAGAGTAAAAGGAAGGGATATAGCGGACATAACAATGAGCATAAGAGACACAATATGGTACATGAAAGAAAAAAAGGAAGATGGATACGTAATTAGTTTAGATTTTGAAAAAGCTTTTGATAGGGTTGAACACGGGTATTTATTTGATGTTTTAAAGAATTTTGGTTTTGGGGAAGATTTTATCAAATGGATTGAGATTTTATATAAGGGCGCTTTAACAAAAAATAAAATGTAATGGGTTTTTAACAGAATGTTTTAAAATCACAAGATCAATAAGACAGGGTTGTCCGCTTTCAGCGTTATTATATTCACTTGTATCGGAACCGTTAGGATTAGCTATTAAACAAAAAGAAGGAATAATTGGAATTGAAATTGAGGAAAACAAAGCTGAAGGGAAGGTTTTTCAATATGCTGATGACACTACAATAATAGTAAAAGGAAAGGAGAGCGTCAAAGAAGTTATGAAGGTTGTAGAAGAATATTGTAAAGGATCTGGGAGTAAAGTAAATGAGGATAAGACGGTATATATGAGATTTGGTAAAGCAATGGTTTTAAGGAATTGTTTTAATTTCAAGGAAGTGGAAGAAATTAGGATTTTAGGAATTTTAATGGGGAAAAATGAGAGGAAAGTAAGAGATGAAATGTGGGAGCAACTAGTAACAGAAATAGAGAGAAGGTAAATTTTTTGGAAATTGAGAACATTAAATTTGAAAGGGAAGGTTTTAATATTGAATGTTTTAATGGTTTCTAAGCTATGGTATGTTTTATATGTGTCAGAGATGCCCTTGTGGACAGAAAAGAGGTTGAAGAAATGTTTTCTTGACTTTTTATGGGAGGGGAAACCAGCAAGAATAGCTTTTAACACGATTTTAGGGGCGGTAGACAAGGGGGGTTTAGGATTAATGGATGTGGAACAAAGAAAAAATAGTTTGAGAGTGAAAATAGTGAAGAAATACCTACAGGACGAGGGAAAACCAGAGTGGAAAAAGACGATGAAATATTTTTTAAACAAATGTGGGAATTTTAACATGGGGGATGGAATTTTATGGATGAAAACTAAGATTTGGATGACAGAACGCTTACCAGAGTTTTATAAAGAAATTGTTAATGCCTGGGGGAAATTTTTAGCCAAAGTCGAGTATGATCCACATGGGAGTTTTTACCGACTCAATTTATTGTGGATGCAATGGAGGAGGCAAAAGAGGAGTACAGTGAACAAGGGATTATAAATAAGTATGAAATCATTAAAAGTGCAATACCCGAAAAGTGGATTAAAAGAATAGAAAGTATGGAAGGAGAGCAAAAAGAGAAAGGTTTGTATGTGAAGTTAGGTGGAAAACTGTATGATTTTAAGGAATGTATTGTGAAAATGATTTATTGTTCTTTTAGAGATGGTGTTTTTAAAGAGCCGATTGCAAATGGATACTGGGTGCAGAAATTCAAAGATTTAAAAGAAGAGTGTATATGGAGAAACATGAGGGGGAGGTGTGTGGAAACAAAATTGGAATGTTTGGAGTATTTTATAAGGCATAAAGTGGTTTTTACTGAGGCTATTTTAAATAAAATAGGATTTGAAGAAAAAACGCTCTGTGTAAAGTGTGCCAGGAAAAGGAAGAGTGGATTTTACATCTGTTTTTATATTGTAAAGAACTGGTGGAATTTTTAGAAAAATGTAAATGTTTAATGAGAAGAACTGTGGCTAAAAAGGAAAAAATTGTTTTGGATGTTTGGACTGTTTAAAAGGAAAACTGAAAGATTGAAAGATTGTATGTCTATTTTAAATGTGAAAATATGTTGGATGTTTTTTATGATGTTTTTACCCCAAAAGTTTGTTGTGTTTTAAAAGATTTAATGTGGAAGCTGCCGGGAACCGAAGGAGATTTTTAAATTATGTATAAGAAAGATATGTGATGTAGAGATGATTGTATAAGAACAACTGTATTTTTTGTATTTTATTGATTGAAAAAAAAAAAAAAAAAAAAGAAAAGAAAAAAAAAGAATGCCCGATCTCGGAAACAGGGTCGGGCCTGGTTAGTACTTGGATGGGAGACCGCCTGGGAATACCAGGTGCTGTAAGCATTTTTGGTTTAAAAAAAAAAAGTCTTAAGAGTTTCTTCAAAAAGCCCAGTCTTGGCAGCAGAGTTTCTACAGAAAGTCTGAAAAAATCTATGAATTTCTTAAAAAGGCCCGTTTCTGGCAGCAGATTTCGCTTACGGCCATACCTCTTTGAGAACGCTAGAGGGAGCTAGTGAGCTATAGGAAGTGAGTTGGCTATAGTGGAGTGGAAAAGGTTCACCCAAACTTTTTGTTTGCATTGTTTTGTACTAAAATAAGTGTTTTGTTTATATTTTTTTGGTATTATTTTTGTTATTTGGATTGCTTCAGTTTTTGTTTTTTGGTAAAATGGACGGATTAACGGTGACAGATAAGGACTTGGCACGAGAAACATGGCGGCGAACAGAAAATGGACTGGACAAAAGACAACGAGTGAAGGATTACCCTGAAAAAAGACGCAAGAGGACCTACACAAAAGAAGCAACGGTTGTGATTGATTTGAGGTACAGGATGGGAGAGCGGAGAATATTATAAAAGCATTGACGGATAAGATGGAAGTCACGAGTATACTAGCGGTAAGACCAAAAGTTATGAAAGAATATGAAATTACATTTGAGAAAGAGGAAGATATTGAGAAACTGGCTGACGGACTGATGGTAAAAGGAAATAAGTGTGAAGTTAAAAAGTTGAATAATAAAGAATTTGTTGTCTCTTTCATGCATCTGCCCGCGTACCTGGAGGACGACGAAATTCTACAAAAGCTGGAGGAATGGGGGGTAACTCCCATCTCCCAGATCAAGCGGAGAGTCTACACAGGCACCCACATAGAGGACGGAACGAGATACATGAGAGTGCGGTTCCCGAAAGAAGTGGCTTCTCTGCCCTATAGCACGAAAATCGAGACGGAAGAGGGTTCTCAGTATTTTAGGGTGATACATAGCCAGCAGGTGAGAACCTGTAGGTTGTGTATGAGCCCTGAACACATGATGAAGGACTGTCCGGAATTCAAATGTTTTAAGTGCGGGGAAAAGGGCCACTTCGCGAGGGACTGTAAAGTGGTGAGGTGCCCAGACTGCAAGCTCGTGCTGGACAGGTGCGAGTGCTGGTTCGGAGACCAACAACAGGAGGAAGAGCAGGTGAGAGGGCAGATGCATGAGGCAGACAGCGAAGAGGAGCAGTGCGAGGACATGGAAGGAACACAAAGAGAGGATATTATAAGCACGGACGTTGAAGACATAATCGAAATGAATGGAATAATGAAAGACAGAGAGGAAACAGGGACACTGATGGAAGTAACTGAGACTTTACAAACTGAACTGGAAAAGGCAGAGGAGCGAGAACAAGTCAGCGAAGAAGAGAGAACGGACAAAGGCAGTGAAAACATTGGCGACGGCGGTACTACAGGAATGACAAAAAAAAGAAGAAGAGCAAATAAGGTAATTCCAAATTTGGACAAAGCAAAAAAGAGTTTTGAAACCAAAAGGAGAAACAGGACTGTGGAGAAATTGTAAAGGAAGGGGAGGGCATGGACTGATAAAATGGGGATTTTAAGTTTTTTTATCTTTTATTTTATGGTGCTGAAAATTGTGACTTTTAATGCTAGAGGATTAATGAATGGTTTTAAATTTGAAAAGTTGAAGGAACTGTGCAAAAACGAAGATGTGATTTTATTGCAAGAGACAAACTGGAAAGATAATGTTATGGAGGATTTTAAAAAAGATGGGAAGGGGAATTACGTTTTAATAATGGAGAGGGAAAATTGGGAGGAGGAGTTGCGGTTTTAATAAGAAAAGACATAGGCATCAAGACAAAACAAATGTATAATGATAGAAAAGGAAAATGTATGGCAGTAGAAATTGAGATGGAAGAAGACAAATTTATTTTAGTGAACGTGCACGCTCCCAATGAAGAACAAGAAAAGAAAAGGTATTTTAATGTTTTAAGAGACTTGATAGAAGGATGGGGGAAAATAATATTGGCGGATGATTTTAATACGGTTTTTAGTAAAAGAGATATGGGGGACGGAATGGTTTTTAAGTCAGACACAGGGAGAAAAGAATTAAAGGGTTGATGGAGGGGAAAAATATAATAGATGTATGGAGAGAGGAATGATCTAGAAAACAGCTAGTCGGGAATTTTTTATGTCAAACAAGAATAGACCACGTTTTATGTACAAGAAACCTAGACTATTTTATAGAGGATTTATCTTATAAAGAAACTTCTTTGAGTGATCATAAAATGGTTTTAATGAGGATCAATTTTAAAGATGAAATTAAGGGACCCGTTCTTCGTACGCCGCTAACTCAGTTAGCTGGATTTGATTGTTGGCGATTCGGCATGATCTTGGATTGTTTGGTTCTTCGACGTTCATCCTGGACTTGCTGTCATAGCAACAGGTGCGCAAACTTAAACCTGCTCGGGAGCAGCTTATTTCATGTTAACAGGATTAGATCCCTCATAAGCGGAGCTGATACGGGAAGTCCAGCGCAGCGCGATAGTGCACTTTCTGAGATATATATTTTTTCTCGTGACTCGTGAGATTGTCGTTTACATTATTAATTTGTTGGAAACGCACATTTATTTTCGACTTGTCGAAGTCGGGCTTTAACTACAGCACAAACTGTTTGCATTGCCCTAAGATTATTTGCGAGTGGCTCTTTCCTTTACACTATTGGAGATGCGGAGAACTTGATGGAAAGTGCTGTCTGTCGTGTCACTTTTAGGTTTAAAAAACAGTTTTAGGGGTTTTTTTTGTGGCATTTCCAAGCCGCTTAAGACCCAATGTTGTAAAGCAGGTTTTTTTAAAGCAGTTTTTTATTTTTTTTAGGCTATCATAATTTTTTATGAAGATCATTTTTAAAAAAAAAAATTAAAAAAAAACCTGAAATAGTCTCTGAGTTTCTTCAAAAAGCCCAGTCTTGGCAGCAGAGTTTCTACAGAAAGTCTGAAAAAATCTATGAATTTCTTCAAAAAGCCTGTTTTCGGCAGCAGATTTCGCTTATGGCCATACCACTTTGAGGGCACTAGCGAGTAGCACGTTCCAGGAAGTGTTTGGCTGCAGTGGGTGAGAAAGTCACCAAACTTTTTTAATTTGTTTTTTGGCGTTTAATTAAGTCTTTATTTTCATCAGTGGTTAGTTTTTTTGTTTGTTTAAGTTCTTTCTTCCAGCAGCTTGCGCTGTTTGGGAGGAACTTCAATGTTTTTTGCGTCTTTTGTTTTTTTTATAATGGATGGATCCACGGTGACGGACATGGCAATGGCGGAGGAAATACGGCGTAGAAATTACAATGGACTGACTAAAAGACAATGATATGGTAAAGAAAATGATAATGAAAGAAGAAAAGAGAGTGTGAAAAGAGTGTACATGAAGGAAGCGACGGTGACGGTGGAAGTAGGACAAGTTAAAGATGTGAGGGCGGCAGATATTATCAAAGCAGGGACGGAGCGGATTGGTGAAGGAAGGATACTAGCTGTCAGACCCAAACAAACTAAGGAGTACGAGGTGACGCTGGAGCATGAAGACGACACAGAGATTTTAATGGATGGATTGACAATTAATGGAATTAACTTTGAGGTAAAGAGACTGCAAAACCGAGACTACGTTGTCTCCTTCATGCATCTGCCCGTCTACATTGCTGATGAGGAGATTGTTAACAAATTGGAAGGATGGGGAGTTCTCCCAATATCTAAAATAAAAAGACGAGTGTATCCGGGCACCAACATTGAGGATGGGACAAGGTTTGTCAGAACATGTTTCACAAAAGAAGTTGCCTCCCTCCCATACAGTACAAGAATGGAAACGGCAGAGGGCCCACAATATTTCCGGGTGATGCACAGCCACCAGGTGAAGACCTGTTGGCTGTGCATGAGCCCGGACCATGTGGTGAAAGATTGCCCGGAGTTCAAGTGTTTTAAGTGTGAGGAGAGGGGGCACTTTGCGAGAGACTGCAATGCAGTAAGGTGCCCGGATTGTAATTTGGTTTTAAATAAGTGTGAGTGCTGGATGGGGAGAGAGGAGGAGGAGGACGGGCACGAGACAATGTGCAGCGAGAAGAGGAAACAATACAAGAGGGCGAAACAACAGAGACCAAGGACACTGAACAGCATCAAGAGGAACATAATCATCAAGAAGAACAATCACAACAGGACGGGGGAACTTGGACTCAGATGGTTTTAACAGAAAATGTGCAAAGTGCTTTGGAAGGTGTGGAACATAATGATCAAGGGAATAATAGACTGATGGATACACAACAGGATGGAATACAAGCGTTTGGAATGGAAAGCAAAGAGGGGAAGGAAAAGGACGACAAACAAGTGAAATCAACGAAAAGAAGAAGGCCAATAACGGTAACACCAAATTTAGATACTGCCAGAAAAAAAGTAATTAAAAAAGACTCTATTGAGACTGGGAATAAGTTTGACGTGCTAAAGGACTTGAAGGATATGGACTAAGATGATGGATCTTAAAAACATTTTTAGATGTTTTATGCTATTAAGAATTGTTACTTTTAATGCCAGAGGACTCTTAAGGTGAAGATGTGATTTTATTACAAGAGACTAACTGGAGGGAATGTTTTATGACTGAAATAATGAAAAGGTGGAATGGAGAGATCTTATATAATAATGGAGATGTTAGGCAGGGCAGAGGTGTAGCGGTTTTAATAAAGGAAAACAGTGGTGTAATATGTAAAAAAAAAAATATATATACAATGATAAAGAGGGGAAATGTATGGCTGTAGAAATGGTTTTTGAGGGAAAAGCAGTAGTTGTGGTTAACGTTCATGCCCCAAATGAAGAGAATGAAAAGAAAGAGTATTTTAGTGTTTTAAGAGAATTTTTAAAGAAATACAAAGAAGTTATTATGATGGGTGATTTTAATACTGTTTTTAGCAAATTTGAAATGGGTGAGGGAATGGTTTTTAAGAGTGACAAAGGAAGAAAAGTAGGTTACCCATATTGGTGACAGAAAGTGGTACAGCAAAAGAAGCAAGGAGGAAGAAGGAGTGTGTTTGTTTGAGTGGAGCAAAAGATTATACTTTTTCACATTGTTTGAAACAATTGTTCCTAAGGAGTGCTTGCGTTTTGTGGTCATTTAATCCTCAAAGAGCTCTTGCTGTTTGTGATGTGATCACCCGCTTTATTGTGTAACCTACACAATCTTGTTGCGTGTCTGCGTACACTTGTTGTTTGTTGCACTGTTGGTTTGTGTTAGCCAGGTAGCTATTGTGGTGAGGATGACTGTTTTGTAACACAAAGCAGATGATCAGTTCTGCATGTGATTAAATTACTGAAATCCTCCCGTGATCAACCCCCTTCTAGTCTCTGGGACTTGATTAAATTACTGGAATCCTCATTTACAGACACCCTCTATTCTCTTGGACCGCGACATTCAGAGCAAGTGGCGCCTACCATTTGGAGTAATTCATTGATCTCTGATCCGAGAACACAAATCTCTTCCTGAGTAAACAGAAAACCTTCTGTTCGACTGTTCGGCTAAGATTTGCTGACCAGTGAGGCGCCAGACTGGCTGGAGATCCCGCTGAGCCTCCAGGGATTTCCACAGCATCTAACACCTCACAATAAGCCACGATTGTTTAACAGATGTTCGACCAAAGTCCACTGATTGTAAACTCATCAATTCAAGACACGCACATACATACTGATCTCCCCTGAGGGGGGAGAACGCGAGTTCACCCAGCCGTGTGAACTTTGAATGACTTTACACACACCAACACAGAGACACTCTCTGAACATTGTGATCAAAATCACCCTGTTAAATGTATTTTGAAATGTATTTGTGTTGTGTTTCATGGTCCCTATACACCAATTACTATAACTATAAGCTTTATGATGTATAATCTTAACCTGATATGCGTATAATCATGAAAAATCATGTATCTTTGTGTTATTAGCTCACAGAATTATCATTGGTGGTATTGTTGTGTTCAGAAGAACCAAACGGTGTTGAATCTTTGACACAAAGTACCAGAGGAGGCATTATTTCATTAATACCCGTTTTATAAATGTTTTATGACTGAGTTTATCACTCCAGTACATTGCCCCAAAGGGCGTGTGCTTAGCGAACAAAGAAAGTTTTGGCGCCACACGTCCTCCCAAATGATTGGTCTAGGCACGTGAGAAAGGTGTGGCTTAGTTCCTTCAAAACACGGAACCACGCTCCCTTCTGTGCAGTTCGCCAGAGAGAGATCCACCCCCTTCACTCCACGTTCCAACCGGAGCCTTCGTTTGCTTTCTAATTTCGTTTTTACTCTTAGTCCTTTTCTTTTATCTACCTCAGTTTGATATTTTGTCCTTCGTTCAGTGTATTCACGAACGAAACGAATTTAAGACTAATCATATTTTGGCAAAGTTTGCGTACCAGCTGAGTTACCATCATCTAACTCCGCCCTGACGACCCGTCGAACACGTGGCTCCACGGATCCTTTTCGAACCAGCTGCACAAAAAGAGGCCATATCAAAGCAAGTAACGTTACAAGTCTTAATATCGCAATCTGACAAGAAATGCTGTTTTAAGGTTGTCTAGAAATTACTAAAAGCCTTTGGGGTCTCATTTTGAAGTAACTGTTTGAATTGTTTTGTCTGAGAAGATCTTTCTCTTTCTCTTTCTCTCTCACACACACACACACTCTCTCACACACACACGCGCTCTCTCACACACACACACTTGCTCGCTCTCACACACACACGCTCTCTCTCTCTCATACACACTTTTTCTCTCTCTCACCCATTCTCTTTCCTCCTCTCACTCCAATATTTCGTATTTCCATTATTTTTGTATTGTTTCGTTTGATATGCATATTTACTCTTGCGTGATTTAAGTAGTCTATGTATCCTTAGTGTTTTATTAAACTCCATAATCTTTTGAGTTGAATCTGTCTCATTGTTCCATTACTGAAGTCCCTGAGAATTGCGATCTAAGCTATAAGCTCTACTTGATTTTACTGTTGAGATATCTAAAGTGCCTAAACACGAAAATATCATTCCTCGTGGCCAGAGGAAGGCTATTGTCGCTGTTTACGGGTTGGTAAGTTCTGATAAGAAAATCTTGCATACAGCCCGCTGGACGGACAGTTTGCATGATAACTGAATTTGACTTACAACAAAATGTACCCTGATAACTGATATGATTTTACAGACCTATATGAATAGTTACTACGAGCCATGTGCTAACGATTCATATACGGTGATATTCCCTATTTGGGATAAATGAAAGCTCTAGCATTAAGTTCTGCCAGGAAGACTTAATTGTTACGTCACTCTACTTTTTATCTATCCAATCACATTCCAACACTTGTGGTATATAAGATCGGTACTTACTCATGTTTGAGTTCGCAGATGCTGACGCTTCAATTCACCACCATTCTCCCCACCTCCTCCAAATTGAATCCTTCCCTCCATCCTCCTCACCACCACCACCAGGATGGTCCCTTCCATACCTCACGGGGGTCGGCTGCGCCCCTGCCTCGATCTCCAGGCAGGATATGCAGAGTCCGGACCCTCAGATTGCGTGTTATGGACGGGGCCTACGCCAAAGAACTTTATTGCTTGCTGGGTCGCTAATAAATGGTTAATTGTCACAGTATTTAGTCTCCCGAGTCTTTCTGGTAGAATTTAATTTATGTATGGGATATAAATATTCATCATCTTATGAATATTACCCCTCATTTGAGTTAATAATTCCCTAAACAAGTCATTGTCGCTACATATATTTGGTGGAAGAATCTTCGGGCATTTTCAAACTTCATTTTGGAACCAATAGTCAGATTCATATTCATGTGTGATTTTGGGGAGTTTAATGTGTGTACGCGCGTTTGAATTCTGTATTAATAAGTCAACTCAAAAACTGAACAAGGCGAAAAGCCATGTCAGTAACACACCAGTACTCCTGGAAAGAAGGCTAAGGCATTCTCTTTTCAGCACTACTGAATGTGAGAAGAACTGCAGTCAATTTTTTAAACAGTCCAGGTTAGAAAACACTGTTGTTTGGCTGTGTACAGTTTAATACTGTCCAAAGTCCTGTGTTGAATGAAGAAATCTTCACTCAGGCGTATTACCGGTATTTTTGTAAACTGCGGGAGCGAGATTCCTCCCGGACAGTAAAAGATCTTTATTTTATGTTGTTAGCAACGATAACAACGGATTTCGAAAAGCTGGCCTAGCTACCCGGTGAAAATCCCGTTCCATTTTCTGTGCAGACCAAGCACAAAAAGATTCGCCGTGATCTTCAAAAAGTATTTTTATAAGTGTGGTTGAGTGTTTGCAAAAAAAAAAAAGTCTGTGCGTGAGGAAACTTTTGATTTCTGAAAACAGTCGTTACAGGCGCGTATCAGTCTCAAATTACCACGCTCGTGATTTTTGTTCCGCGTGGACGCGACACTGCCACCGCGTGGTTAATAGCTGCTAAGACCTGCAATTCATTACTTCCGTTTTGAGTTTGCTCTCCTCCAAATTCACTGCGATGAGTATGGAACAAGCTGCCTAAATGCATATGTGAACTTACAGCTTGCTAGTTCGTTAAAACAATCCTCCTGTTTTTGGACTGAGACATTTTATTTTGAGTTTGACTCCCAGAAGTGGAAGTGAAGCTTAAAATTATAGAATTCCTCAGTCCAAACCACTGATAGTTCACTTGGAGAGAGAAAAACACCGCCCCCTCGCGGCAGCACCCCTCCAGGTCAGCTATCACTCTTCTGCTCAAATTCACTCTGCTCTACCTTGTTTCCATCTGCCTCGATGATTCTGTTCTGTTTTGTTTTATTTTCATTACTAATAACTTCAGTGGTATGGTGATTATTATTAGGAGTTATTCTGTTTCTCTGCAAAAACAAAACTTTGTTGTTTCTCCTTCCCCAGTGCATCTAGATTTGATTTGAATTGAAATTGAATTTTTTTTTTTTCACTATAAATCTCTCACATTCCAGGCATTGATAGCCCCCCTGAAAAGCAAGGCGCCACCTAGTGGCGACACCCTTCTCAAGCCAGTTATCAGCCTTCTACTAAACTTATTCTGTATTAAATCAATCCCATTTATACTTTTCTCGATGATTACTTTATAATCATTACGAATAACTTCAATGTTGTTGTGATTATTATAAAAAAGAAAATCATTCTAATTCTCTGTGAATTTCCCCCAGGCTTATTTGGATGTGAATTTAAACCAATTTGAATTGAAATTTAAATTGTGTCAAACAGTCAAGGTGAACCATGGAGAGGAAGTGCGCCCCCTTGAGGCTCCAAACCCACTACAGCAGCCTACCGCTCCCCTTTCCTGCTCCCACCTGCATTGGGTTATTGCTAACTTCTGATCGGGTTAGGTTATTTTTTTTTTAAAACTACCATCCGTGTCTAATTTTCTTCTGTGCTACTATTAGTCGGCAAAAGCCGGTCACCTCTTAATTTGGTTTTCCCTTTCCAGGTTAGATTAATTTTCTCTTCACTACCTTCACTACTGGCTGCCGACTGACGTTACCGACACTGACCGTGCAGTGACTCTTGAGTTTCTTTTATCTCTGCCCACTGCTTACGGCACGCAGTAAGTGACATCAGCAACCGGGTGCGTTGAAGGTTCAACCACCAAGCTGACACACAAGTCAATTGTTGGGACCGCGGCACAAACTATAGGCTAGCTATAGGCTAGATCTGCCACGCCAGTTCGCTGGTGAGTTCTGTGCGGCGCCCACCTTTGCAGTGCGGTCGGCCGGTTGATACCTCAGAGATTACCAAGTTGTGCTTAAAGTCACACGCTGTTTGAGAGGGCGTAACCGTGACGCAGAGTAACGAAGAGCCCGGGGTCACGGCGGTCAAGTGTTTGGGGGCGCCGGAAAGGCTGACCGCGCTCGCTGGGGCCAGCTGGGGCGGACCTCAGTTCACCTAGGGTAAAACTAAATTTTGATAAAACCCTGCCACTTATTATAAGTCACAGAATATTAGATATTCCCCCGGATATATTTTCTAAAGTGTTTGGTTTACTTCTTTCTCCCTAAGACACACCCTTTGAGTTATTAGTGGTTACACTGCAGCGCAGGTCAATTCACTTAGGTGTTATTTTCACTGTGTTATTTTTGTTTTGATTCTGTTTTCTCCTCTCGATCTTCTCTTCCTTTTTGCGTTGTTTTGTTTCTGTTGTGATTTGTTTCTTTCAGTTCACCAAGAGACCCCAAGGAAACTAAATAATAGAGTGACAACCGAGCAGCCTCTATTTCGGGTCCTACACTGACCCGTGTAAATTGGCACGCATAACTGACTAACTGTCTACTCAGTTAGCCGAAATTTCTATAGACGGCACGGCCGTACTATAACTCGTTAGCCTCAAGACAAGCTTGCATTGGCCCTTTTTGTGTGTTGTGTTTCTCTCACCTACAGTAAGCCAGAATGTCACGCGCATCCAGTCCCGCGGCTCATTGGGACAACCTCGATGCTTGGTTAAGAGCCATGACAGCCGGCTGCCTGCCCAAGGACACTGCCGACCCAAAACACCTGACCCGACAGGAACTGGACGCCAACGTAGACCAACTCATGTCCTACGATCCCACACAGGCCTACAGTTCAAAAGAATGGAGCCGCATTGTCGGAAGCTTAGCTCACCACCTGGTGGCACAGGCACGCTTGCTGGAGGAAGACAACGCCAATCAGGAAAAGGAAATCGCAGGACTAAAGACTCAACTGGATAAGGTCCGCAAGGAGAAGGACCACGCACAGGAGCGTCTGGATCAGCTACTCCTGGAGATCGAAACCGAGGACGAAACACGCCCGGAACTCCAAAAGGAAGTGGAAAGACTGCAAAAGGCCTTGGAAGATCTGCGCACGGACACAGATCAGAGAGTTCAGTCGGAGAAACGAACCTCGGAGGAACTCAATGACAAACTGCTCTGTGGTGAAGCTCTTCTAAAAAGAGCAGAGATTGAATTAAAAGACAGAGATGCTAAAGCCAAGGCTTGTGAAAAACATTTGCAAAAAGCCTGAGCTGAAATTAACGAGCTGGTCCAACAGAGACACGATCTAAAGTATGAACTTGACATTGTCAACAGAGAACTTAAACATTCTTACAGACTGCAGGGTGACCTGGAAGGGTAAACACCCATCACTCCGTTTCCCCTCACCAGCGAGCCTGCACTTCTCAGCCAACCCCCCAAAAAGGAAGGAGGGGAGGGAAGGCACACCAGCCAGCCGCCACAAGCTCCCACCAGCAGAAGAGGGGCCGGGCCCCATCCCAAGGGGTCAGGCCACCAGTCAACACACAGCTTCTAAAGAACTCGACAAGCTGGCGAGAAACATTCCCACATTCACTCCAAACCCAGCAGGGGGTCACGATGTACACGCTTACTTACAGGACATTGATTTTCACTTACAAACTGTGGCCAACGTCACTACGTGGGATAAGTTGTACCTTCTCCGGATCATGTCTAGCAGGGACGTGCGAAGTTTCCTAGACCGTCAACCATTTGCGGCAATTGCGGCAATCTCTGATTCGCGAATTCTCCGATCCAGAATCAGACCAAGGTATAATCGCGGCAATGGATCTAAAACAAGCCCGGCTGGAAACCCCACAAACTTACTACGGCCGCCTTCGACAAGCCTATTTCGGCTCGCGGAATGAATCAGGTATGGAGGAGGACTTGAATTTCAAAACTCTGTTCCTGCGGAATCTCCATCCAACTTAATCACATCACATCGGGGTTTTAGCCGATGCACGGACTATGTCAACCCAACAGCTGCATGACTTGGCTCACAAAGCATACAGCAAACAAAAACTTGTTTCTGAAAAGACTGTAAAACACCCCACAATTTGCCCTGTCTCTGAGCACCATTCAGAGCTGACCCTAGAGGGCACACAGCACCCCAATTACAAACCTGTCAACAGAGAGTCAAGACCATTCCAAGTCAGCAGAGGGCAGCGCGGTCAGGGGGGTGCCCGTCCAAGGCAACAAAACGACCGCTCCGGGGGATTCTGGGACTGGCCTCGCCCCTCCTACAACCAAAAAGGAGGCGGCACCAGGAAGCCGGTCAGCGACCCAGAAGGAGCAGACCTCCAAGCCCAGAGAACCAGCTGGGAGAACCCTCTCGACGTGACACTGGTAAGCTCAAGCTGGAGCCCATAGCCACCAGAAACAGTGCAGCCACGTCTGAAGCTGCAGAACTTCTGAGCGTGCTTAGAGAGTTTCTTCAAAAGAAACCCCGCAAAGAAGACAAGGATAAACCAGACACCGCATGACTAAACCTTATGCCTGAAGCCAACGCCACTCCCAACGTTACTCCCGCTGACAGTCCCTCAGACACTGTTGTTAAACCACAGACTATCAAACTTGCTGTTGCATCACTAAATGACAGCGCCACTCATTCCCTCCAGCTGACCGCACCCCAGAACACTGTTCTTCAGCCACAGACTAGTGAACTCATTGTTGCATTGCCAACTGACAATACCTCTCACTCACTCCAGCTGACGACTGCACGTCCTCAACAAGAAACTGCACTCCCTGAACAAAACTGCAGCAGCGCTCACACCGAGGTACCAGACAGTGCTGTCTTGGTGATCTGCACCCACAACTAGCCACACGAGACATATCCTCACTGCTTATCGATCAACACACAAGACCCCACACCAAAACTCCTGGGGAATCTCATCGAGAAAGGAGTGGCACGAAAACTCTATCTAACCATCACCTTGGAAAAGGAAATGAGGCTCGAAGCACTGGTGGACACCGGCTCTGATCTCACATTAATCTCTGCTCAACTGTTTGAAAAACTCAAGTTTGAAGCTCAAAGACAGAATCAAACTCTTAATTTCCACACTTGTGAGCTGAATGTGCAGTCATACAGCCAAAACGACATCCTGCTAAGAAATGTAGCTCCCATTCACCTGGCAATCGGTCCTATGAGTCTAGTACATCCCGTCTACGTCTCGCCAATGAACATTTATCCATTTCTTATAGGCAAAGACCTTCTGGAACGATTCGATCCGTTACTGGACTTCAAACACCTGAAAGTTTGGGCTCAAGTGCGTGAACCCCTACCCCTCCAGACACACAAAGCTGCTGGGCCACTGTCAGGTCACGGAGTTCACGGGAATTCCCTCAGCCAGCCATGAGGACCCTCAAGTTTGGTACTCTGCACTTTCAAAACCACCCAAGACTCTGATAACTACTGCCCCCAGGTAAAAACTGACCTACAGCTGCAGGATATAACCACAACAGACATTATTCTGGCACTATGGGCAGACAACTCAGCCATAAGTCTCTCACTATTCAATGCAATCATTGAAAATACACCGGACCTGCCCTATACCAGCAAACGCACACGTTTCCCTTTGAGCTCACATCCATCCTCCATGATATCTGCCAAAGGGATCTGTGCTTTGAACTTGAAATGGAATCACCGGTGCCTGACACATTACTTCCTGATCCTTCCGGGCCCAGCCCACGATGTCTACATTGGAGCAGACATCTTGATTCGCCTCAAGGCTCATGTGGACATGTTTAATGAAGTTGTATGGGCCCCATTGACTTTACAGCCACCTGTTCCCATCAATCATGACAATCTACTGTCAGGGCAGACCATCCCAGAAGTCTGCACCCTAATCAACGAACAAGGAACGGTAATACCAGCTTACACTAAAGGAGTCGCGGTGCGGCTCAACATGCGTCGTGGCCAAACCTTAAACCACACCCTGGGTTTCTTCCAACCTTCACCCGAGTGTGGGGAACTCGGACTCACCCTTCGAAGCCACACCCCTCACTGAAGTGTCATCTCGGGTAGTCTATATTCTGTTCAACAACTGCACAGCAAATGACATCAGCATCCCCAGGGCCTACCGACTAGGATGGCTTGTGAGCCACGACTTTCATGACTTTGAACTTGTATTACCCGTCATCGGGCCCATCCCACCTGCACTGATACCTGAAGGGCATACAGACAACACATTGTTCACAGCACCCTTCCAATTCATTGCCATCACATCTGTCATGTCGGTGGCCAAAGACCATGTGTGCAGAACGGAGCTGACAGAGGACCAACACCTCGCAGTGTACACAGTCTCCCACCAGCCTGTCGGTGAGACTGAGGCACCTGCTATGCCTTTAAAAACCAACCCGACTGATGACACGCCAACCGAAGAGCCGTATCAAGGTTTTGAATCTCAAGTGCAACAAATTCTACAGGATGCTGATGCACTTCAGGACGATGCAAACCGCCAAAGGCTACGATAAGTCCTTTATAAATTCAAAGAATCCTTCGCCAAAGACTCTTTAGACTGTGGTCTTACCCACCTCCACACGGTGCGCATCCCCACGCACCCCGAGGCTCCTCCCACTTTCGTCAAGCAATATAAAATTCCCATCGCCTCACATGAACCGGTGCAGGAAATCATCGAATCCATGCTTGAGAAAGGGGTCATCCGGACATGCAACAGCACCTACTCTGCTCCAATATGGCCCGTTCTCAAACTTAATGGGAAATGGAGGCCCACCGTTAACTATCGAAAACTAAATCAACAGGTGCCGTTGTCACGGTGGCCCATGACCCAGCTAGAACAGGAAATACCCTGAATCAGAGGAGCCACCATCTTCTCTACACTCGATGTGGCCTCGGGATTCTGGACTATTCCAGTGCACCCAGACGACCAACACAAGCTGGCATTTACATTCGGCAACCGACAGTACACCTTCAACAGGTGCCCGTTCGGGTATGCCAACTCACCAGCTGAGTTCAACATCTTCCTAAACAAAGCCTGCCCAGACGCCAGGATGAGAGGTAACCTGATTTACGTCGACGATGTGCTCATGAAAAGCACGACGGTGGACAACCACCTGAAAGAAATAGACTATGTTTTGAACCAGTTATCCGCTGCCGGCGCCAAAATAGCCCTCCACAAGGGACAGTGGTGCCGTGTCAAGGTCAACTACGTGGGCCTGCTCATCGGACCCCATGGCATTGAACCACAATCAAACCGTATTCATGCCATTCAAAACATCAAGCCTCCCACTAACGTCTCTGAACTACGAAGTTTTCTAGGGGTATGCAATTACTCTCGACAGTTCATCAAAAACTATTCAGACATCGCCAGGCCTCTAACAGCTCTGCTAAAAAAGGACTGCCCTTTTGTCTGGTCAGACGCTCAGGAACACGCCATGGCGGAACTAAAAAGACATTTATGCACAGGTCCATGCCTTGCTTACCCCGATCCGCAAAAAGAATTCCACCTGGAAGCTGGGTTTTCGGACCAATGTCTCAGTGCTGGCCTATACCAACGGCACGACCAAGACAAAAAGGTGGTCGCATATGCCAGCAAGACACTTCTCCCTCCAGAATGTAAATTCTCAGACTGTGAAAAAGCTTTGCTCTGTACAGTATGGGCCATTCAGCGTTTCTCCAACTACATTGGGGCAAAGAAAGTCATCATAGAAACTTGCCACCAGCCCGTCACGTTTCTCAACAGCCAGCGCATCCGAGACGGCGTGGTCACAAATTCACGCATAGCCACATGGCTAATGGCACTCCAAGGACGAAATGTTGAGGCCCGATATGCACAGAATCACAAGTCTGCTTTGGGCAATGGCCTGGCTGCATGCCAAAACTGCTCTGACAACTCACCTGCTGCGACGCTGGACACACCAGAGCCCCAGCAGCCACAACTAACCTGTCACAGATACTTTGAACAGAATGCGTGCGAAGGCATGCCCACAGCTTACGTCGACGGATGTTCCTACAACCACGAGGGCATCCTAAAGGCAGGTGCAGGGGTACTGTGGGTCGACAACCACCCATGCCTACCACAACACTTCAAGCTGGGCCCCCAGTCATCACAATACGCAGAGATAGCAGCCATTCTCATAACTCTGCAAATCACAGCAGCCCATAACATCAAAGAACTTCTCATCTGCACAGACTCTAACTATGCCAGACTCAGTTTTGTGTGCCATCTCCCGATCTGGAAACAAAATGGTTTCAAAACTGCAAACAACAAGCCAGTCAAGCACCAACATCTGTTCCAGGAATGTGATAACATCACGACAACACACGATGTCACCGTATACTGGAAGAAAGTAAAAGGACATTCTAAACTGCCAGGCCAAGACAAAGACTTTAATGACCACACTGACATCCTCGCCAAAGCGGGCGCCCTACACGGGGAGCTGTGGTCTTCCCCAAACCCAGCCCCAATGTTGCAGTGCTAACCCGCAGCAAGCGGCCCTTGCCTGCCATGGCGCCACCGTCACAGCTGCTATCGCTAACTCCTAAAATTTCCAACAACGACATTGCGGATATGCAAGCCTCGGACACTGCTATAAAGACAGTTCTTGCACTGAGACACTGAGAGGAACAGTGACAATTCTCAACACGCACAGCGTCATGTTGAACCAGACTGTGAGCTCCATGAAACAGCTGTTCTTGGTCTTCCAGAATGACTTTGCCCAAACCCAGTTGGTCACCGCATTAATGACCGACATGCTCCGAGAAGTGAGCTCCTCCATGGACAGCTTAGCCATGGGTAGAATCCCGCCATACCTGATACCCCTGAGCCTGGTGCAAACCGTGCTGGCTTCCGCCATCTCCACACCCACAGACTTGCTACAAATACACCTTGCCTACTCTTTGGGCAGTGCCATTCCACTGTACGTTGACCCTGCACAGCGAGAGGTAGGCCTTCTCTTAAATCTACCCATCATAGAATCAAGCTGAATCTACCGACTCAAAGACATTGTCAATGTAGGATTTTGGCAGAGCAACACCCAGTTCAGGGTACGAACTCCCGAGGTGGTAGCTTACCACGACAGCGACCCACAGCTGTACCTAGCCCCTAACCTGCACATGTGCACCTTCACCAAAGACATTCACTATCTCTGCCCTAGCAAACCTTTTCTCAGGGATAACACCGATGGAATCTGCGGCCTGCAACATCTGGCCAGCGACACACGTTGCCCGGCGTATGCTAAGCCTCGCAGCCAAGTCACCGAGACGCAAGCCGAGATTGTAGGAAACCGATGGCTCGTTAATACTTAGGTACGGTCGGCGACACTGACCTATGACCAGCACGACACCGCTACGCGTGTCAATCTGCTTAACCAAAGCATGTGGATTCAAGTCCCACGAGGAGCCATCCTCCACCTGGACGACCTGGCCTTGTACCACCTTCCGAGTGAAGAGTACCAATCCCTCCTTCTTTAAGGATCGCAACTTCACTCTAGATCCAGAACTGGAAAATTGGATTGCAGAAGGGGGGTCACAAATCGTCGACATCGCTCCTCTTGACGCCGCCAATCAAGCCTTGTCTCGATTGCCCATCCTGAACACTTCACCTGTCGCCCAAGCCTGGACCGCAGCTGACACTGCACTGTGCATCTCTACCATCATCGGACATCCCCTAACCCTGGGCTTGGCCTATGTCCTGTACAGAAGAGTCAACGCAATCCGAACCTCCACAGCCAAGTTCACAGAGGCAGTTTCCGGAGGCTTCCGGAGAAGCCCTCGGAGAGATGACACCCCGCCAGAGAATGCTGCAAACCTCATCGAGCTAAGCCCTCAGTCTTAGCAACCACCTGCAGCATCCTCCCATCCGATGCACCTGCCATCTGACCATTGTTACCGTGATGGGTCGACGAGGCCCACACACACAAGTCCTGTCGACTCATCAAGGGGGGGACTGTAACACAAAGCAGATGGTCAGTTCTGCATGTGATTAAATTTCTGAAACCCTCCCTTGATCAACACCCTCTAGTCTCTGGGACTTGATTAAATTACTGGAATCCTCATTTACAAACACCCTCCATTCTCTTGGACTGTGAGACACAGAGCAAATGGCGCCTACCATTTGCGTAAATCATTGATATCTGACCTGAGAACACAGATCTCTTCGTGAGTAAACAAAAAAACATTCTGTTTGACTGTTCGGCTAAGATTTGCTGACCAGCGAGGCGCCATTCTGGCTGGAGATCCCGCTGAGCCTCTGGGGATTTCACCAGCGCGCATAACACCCCACAACAAGCCACCATTGTTTTCACAAATGTTCGACCAAAGGCCACTGATTGTAAACTCATCAATTCAAGGCACGCACATACATACTGATTTCCCCTGGGGGGGTAGAACGCGAGTTCACCCAGCAGTCACCCAGCCGCGTGAACTGTGAATGACTTTGCGCACCAACACACACACACACACACGAACCCATCCATAACCACGTGTGGTCAAAAATTACCCTTGTAAAATGTTGAAATGTATTCCTTGTTGTGTTTCATGGTCCCCATACACAAATTACTACAACTATGAGCTTTATGATATATAATCTAACCTGATATGCGTATAATCATGAAAAATCATGTATCTTTGTGTTATTATAATATGGCCATTAAGATCTCCTCAGGTATTCAGCCAGCGTTTCCTAGGGTCAACACGGAATGGTTGATTTTCGGAAATGCCAAACACTAGCTGCAAACCGGGAACGACATCCTGGAAAATCACTATGAGAGGGCCCTGCATGAAGCCAGCCAGGCAGTTGCCCATGCCTCCAGAGTGCGTTAGAGGGAAGCTTGGGAAATTGCTATCAAGTGGACCATCAAGTACCAAACGCCTCAGGGAGGTAACAATTCGGCGGGCCTCAACAGTGGTATCCCGGCTTATGGCCCAAAGAGAAGGGAGAGAGGGGACAAGTCAGGTCCCAGAGACCAGAGCCATACATTTACAGCCTAGACCACCTTTTTCTCCGTCGGGGGGAAAAGTCAGGGTCCAGGGAGGGGGACAAGAAGAGGGGGCGCAGGGGAGCATAAGAATTGTCAAGGAGACCTTGGCAATTCCCGAAGGTGGATGGAAGGTGCTGGCGAAACAGCCTCAGCCGGCCATAGGGGTTCAGCCAGCCAGGGGGCCCTCGGCTGTTGCACCCAAGGTGGATTGAGTCCCACCAAGGGTCTCGGATCTGGGGGAGAGCCCGGAGTATAATCTGGAAGAGTTCGAAGACCTAGAGGAGGTCTGCTTTAGGGTGGAGACCCCAAAGGTGGGGAAGGCTAGAAAGGGGTTGGGCCCCAGTAGGGATAGGCCAGTGGGGGTCCTGCCGGCTCCGACTCCGATAGGGCGCCCTGGTCCCAAAGGAAGGGGAGAAGAAGCCGGAACCCATGAAGGTGGATCAGAGGGGAGATTAAGATTGGCTCCTGGAAGAGGAGGCATTGTTGAGCCAGGACGAACCGGTGGTCCCTCAGGTAGTCGGTAAGAAGGGACCAGGGATCCTGGAGGCCTCGCACCGGTAGGTAGCCTCCATATAAGACATGAGGTGGTCAAAGACAAATATAAGCCATGGAGCCTGGCCCCGGAAAGGTCCATTTTGATCTTGGGGGCCTCGAACCTGAGCCGGGTTCCTCAAGTAGGAAACAGGGAGGAGATGGTGCACAGTTACCCGGGGGCCAATCTTGCCCAAGCTTACAACTTTATTTAGCACAAGTGAAAAAGGTTGACAGATGGCTATTTATGAACTCAAAGGCGCGGGCGGCGAGAAAATAAAATAAAATAACTGAGTGCATGGGTGGCGCGTTAACAGGCTAGAGAATTACTAGCGTTTTGTGCTAATAATAACGGAAGCTAGCGATGTCAGGTTATTCTGAGATGTTGGGTAAGCTGTATTTAGTAGTATAAACAACTAATGATAGTAAATGATGATTCAAAACAGAAAGAAGGCTAAGACGGAACTTACAGCACCGAAGCAAACAAACTCACAGCAGGTAGCGAGGCAGACAGGAGCAATCGATCAGCGATCAAGCAGCCAGCCTCAGCTGATCTGAAATAAGAATGTTTGTCCTTTCGTGAATATTTTGTAAAATGTTTTTTATACTGTACTGAATTTATACCAGCTGAAAAAAGCCTGGTTAGTACTTGGATGGGAGACCGCCTGGGAATACCAGGTGCTGTAAGCATTTATTTAAAAAAAAAAAAACTGCCCTGAAGAGATTTTCAAGAAAGAGGAAATGAATCTGAGAATGGGAATGGGATTAATTAAGTTGATATGTAAAAGAAAAGTAGAACAAGTAGACTTAAATTATAGACCAATCACGATGCTGAATACAGATTTGAAAATTAACAAAAGTTTTAGCCAACAGATTGAAAGAGGTAATGCCAACCATAATCACAACAAATCAAGTGTATGGAGTGAAAAGGAAGGATATAGCAGACACAACAATAAGTATAATAGATAGAATAAGGTAAATGAAAGTAAAAAACAAATACAGATATGTTATTAGTTTGGATTTTGAAAAGGCCTTTGACAGAGTAGAACATGATTATTTATTTGAGATTTTAAGAGGGTATGGGTTTGGGGAAAGTTTTATAAAATGGATTACAATTTTATATAAAGGAGCAATAACAAGAATAAAATGTCATGGTTTTTTTTTTAACAGAATGTTTTAAATTAACTAGGTCAATAAGACAAGGATGTCCACTATCAGCACTTTTATATTCATTAGTTGCAGAACCATTGGGATTAGCTGTAAAAATAGATAAAGAAGTAAGAGGGATAAACATTGAAGAGAGTGGGAGAAATTAAAAATATTTCAATACGCAGATGATACAATGATAATGGTTAAGGATATAGAGTGTGTTAAAAAGGCAATGGAAGTGGTACAGACGTTTTGTAGGGGATCAGGGAGCAAGATAAATGAAGAGAAAACAGTATATATGAGATTTGGAAGAGTGAGTGTTTTAGCAAATGATTTTAATTTTAATTTTAAAGAATCAAAGGAAATACAGATTTTAGGTGTTTTAATGGGGAAAGACGAAAAGTATGTTAAAGAATTTTTTTTTTTTTACAAAGAATTGATGAGTGCTTGGGGGAAATTTTTAACTATTGTTAATTTTAATCAACAAGGTAGAGAGAGCATTTTAAACCAGCCTTTATTCTTAAACAGTGGCATTTTTAATCAAGGGAAAGTGCTTTTTTTAAAGAAGTAGTGGGATGTTGGGATCACAAGAGTCAGAGATATTTTATATGAATTTAAAAATGGATTTTACCATTACAGTATATAATAGATACAATGGAAGTGGCAAAAGAGGATTTAGGATTTTAATTAAAATTTTTCTTTAAAGAAAAATAAGATGACAAAAAAAAAAAAAAAAAAAAAAAAAATGCAGAGCCTTCCTCTCCCTTCTGCAGCCAACTCACTTCCTGGAATGTACCAAGATCGGGCGTGACCAAGGTGGTATGGCCGTAAGTGAAATCTGCTGCCAAGAGCGGGCTTTTTGAAGAAACTCGGATTGGTCATGCTCAAGGTGGTTTTAGGGCTGCACAATTAATTTAATTTCTAATAGAGATTACGATTAAGTAATGATTACGTAATCGTTCAAAGCCGTGATTACAAAAAAAGTCCACTTACATTATTCTGCGTGCTTAAGAGGTGTGTTTAGAGCATGTTACGTTGTGAGAGGCAAATCAAAACTGCTTCAGAGAACCCACAATAGGAACTACTAGAGACGTAAGTTGCTCTGGTCTGCCTCGCTGTCCTGTGGTTTGTGTCTGTAAGCTCCATATAGTTTTCCGTTTTGAATCTCTATTTACTATCATTCCTTGTTATTTATATTGCACTCATCAACCAGATATCTGATATTATCTAATTTTGTCTGTCACATTGATCTGACTTCGCTAGCTTTAATCTAAATCACTATCGCTCTGAAAACACGCTAGCCTGAGAGAGCAGTCTTTTTTTTTTTTTTTTGCACGCTCGCGCCTCTTCGAGTTAAAGACGAATCTGCCATCTGTGTTTGCCGTCTTTTTCTCTTTCGCCTCTTCGAGTCCATCAAACAACTGGGATGAGTAAGATCAGTCAACAAACACGGTGAGTAATGTCTTCTCCTATTATTGTCACTTGCACTTCATGTCACATGTATAGTATAGCCTTCTCTGTCGGCAATATAGGATTTATATGTGATAAATGCAAGGAGACAGTCAGGCTGACGGAGAAGATTTCAGAACTAGAGACACGCATCCAAACTTAAAATCGAGGATAGTAAGAATGCAAGGGCTTTAGATACTGCTTTGGATGCGACTAGCTTAGTGAACTCTGTACATTGTTCGGTTCCGGCTGAAGTAGAGCCCGTGCAGCAGGGCAATTGGGTGACGGTGAGACGCTCTAGTCACGGGACAAAACACCACTCTCCCATTCCGATTACAACTTCAAATAGATTTTCGTCACTCACTGAAACACCCACTGAGAATCCTGTTGATTGTGCCCTAGTTATTGGCGATTCTATTACACGGAACGTGAAAATAGAGACACCAGCCACCATAGTCACATGTTTGCCGGGAGCCAGAGCGCCTGACATCAAAATTGATTGGAATTGATTGATGGGACTGAATATAAAAGGGTGACTTCTGAAAATAAAAAAAAGAAATAGAGATTGTTGTTTCCTTTATCCACCTGCCCGTCTACCTTGATGATAGGGAAATTATTGGAAAATTGGAGGGATGGGGAGTTCATCCCATATGAAAAAATAAAATAAAATGCTACCCGGGCACTGAAATTGGGGATGGAACTAGGTTCCTAAAAGTAAGGTTCCCTAAAGAGGTGGCATCATTGCCCTACAGCACAAGGCTGGAAACAGCAGAGGGGCAGCAGTATTTTAGGGTGGTGCACAGTCACCAGGTGACTGTATCTATCTATTGGCCCTTTGAGTACATCAACATTTGCCAGTGGATTCAGCACCCTGCTGCTCACAGACTTAATCAGGCTAACCAAGCTGTCAAATAGCTTAAGTGTAAAACCGCGGGTTCAATGGAACTAAGTAACTCTGCCAGAATGTCTCTTTTGCCGGTCCCAAGCCCGGATATAAAAAAAAAATAAAAAAATAAAAAAAAAAATAAAAAAAAAATCCAAAAGATCTTACATTTTAGACCCATATTAATTGAATAAAGATTTTAAAGCTACACTGTGCAATTTTTAAGTTGATTCTTAGCAAAAAACACTTTCTTTCAAAATGATATGTGCTCATTAATGTGTAATTACTTCTATCAACTAATCAAGTATTCTCGTAAGCGTAGAATCTGCCATTCAGAATACATACTAGCGAGTCGCTTGAATGACGGCAGCCATGTTACGCCTCCATCTTGAAAATACATTAGCCAAAGAGGGACACACCTGGAAATTCAAGCTTTGCCTTTCGCATTTTTACACTCAGTGGCACCGTGACGAATACGAGGGGGAGATTACTCGCGACTGCCGGCAGATTTTAATTAGTACAGCCACCGTAGTTAAAACGCCCTCGGAATGGGAGGGGCTGGGGAGTAATATTCAGTTGGTAGTCATAAACAATTTCACCACTAGATGGGAGAAAATCCTACACAGTGTAGCTTTAAGGTATAAGCAAAAGTTTTAACAAACAGATTAAAAATGTTTTTTTTCCAAAAATCATAAAAACGACAGGCATATGGGGTACAAGGAAAGGATATAGCTGATGTGGTTAAAAGTATAAGAGACAATTTATTATATGAAGGAGAAGGGAAAAGGGGATTTTTAATAAGTATTGATTTAGAGAAGCCATTTGACAGGGTTGGAGCGTGAATTTTTATTTGATGTTCTTAAAGGGTTTGGGATTTTTTTTTAGAAAATGTATTTTGATTTTTTTTTACTCTGATGTTTTTACATGCATAAAATGTAATGGCTTTTTAACAGATTGTTTTCTACCAACAAGATCAATCAGGCAAGGATGCCCGCTGTCTGCCTTACATTACCCTCAAGTAGCCAAGCCACTAGGCTTTGATATTAAGGCAGATGGTGGCATAAAAAGAATTCAAATAGAAAAGAACTTCAAAAGAAATGCGATGTATCAATCTGCTGATGATATGACTTTGTTGAACACATACAAAGTATAAAAAGGGCAATGGGGATTCTAATAAAGCAGACATTTTAAATTGGGAGGGAGTTTTTAAATGGAATTAGAAAAAGGCTGCGATTTTGGAAAGCCAGAATTTGGCGCTGAAGGAGAAAGTTTTAATTATAAATGCTTTCAAAAGTCTGGTATGTGCTGGGAGTAACCCCATTGCATACCACAGGGAGGACTAGGACTTTTAGATCCATTTTTAAGAATGAAAACACTGAGACTCAACAGGTTCAAAATTTTCTAGAAGGGAACAACAATATAATTTGGAAAAGTATAATTGAATATTTTCTGAATAAATGGAATATGAGATGTAATGTTTTATGGATGAAAATGAAAAGTTTGATGTTAACAGTTTTGCCAAGATTTTATGTGGAGGTCTAAGAATCATGGGGGGAATTTTTAGATAATGTTCTGATTTTACCTAAAGGATGGACCCAACTTTAAGAACAACCATTATTTTTAAATCCAAATATTATAGAGGATGGAGAGGTCATGATTAATGGTGGGATGGCGGTTTGAGGCAAGTAAAGGATTTATTGTATGAGGTGATAAAAGGTTATTTAACTTTATAGGTCGTTGTGGATGCAATGGGGGAGAGTGGCAAAATGGTGTTGAGAAAGAAGATAGAAAGGCAATATGATGATTTTAAAAAAGCAAAGAATTAAAAATTATCAGAGTGGTGATAAGGATGAATTACTAGAGGTACATTTTAAAATGTCAAATGCGGAAAAGTTGAATTTGAATCTATGTAAAGTAAGGAATTTTAATGGTATTTTAAGGTCAATGGCATTAAGGAAACTAGAAGCGTTGAGCTACTGAAAGGAAAAATATGATGATTTAAATGAAATTTGGCGAAATCTGAGATTGAAGTGTATGGAACCAATTTTTTTGTTTTCCTTATAAAAAAAAAAGGGGGGGGGGGGGGGGTAGAGTCTTTGAGTTCTTTCAAATAGCCCGCTCTTGGCCGCAGATTTTGCTTACGGCCATACCACCCTGAGGGCGCTAGAGTGCGGCCAGGAAGCGAATTAGCAGTTTGTTTCAGTACATTTTTGTTTGTTGGTTTTTTTGTGGACTTTAAGGTTGTTGTTTGTTTGGGGAGGCATTTTACTTTTTTGATATATATATATATATATATATATATATATATATATATATATATATATATATATATATATATATATAAACCACCCTTCAGACAGCAATATGATATATATAACATTTATTTATTTATTTTTTCAAAATGGACAGATTATCTGGTATCAACTTGGAACTGGCTGGAGAGACACGAATGGTTAACAACGCTGGACTGGAAAGGATCAAGGATAAGATTTAGTGAAAGAAAAATACCTAAAGGAGGCAACCGTGATCGTGAGTACGGAGAATGTGAGCGGGGTGAGAGCAGAGGATATAATAAAAGCTATTTCAGAACAAATTGGAAGTGGAAAGGTGTTGGCTGTAAGACCTCGACAAGGCAAAGAATATGAACTGACACTGGAACAGGAAGAAATAAGCAATACGCAATGTTTTAATCGATGAATTGACAAAGGGAGTGGCAAATAGAGAAACTGCAAAATAAAGATTACGTTGTTTCCTTCATGCACCTGCCTGTTTCCCCCATACCTAAAATCAAAAGAAGGTGCTATCCGGGCACTGACGTAGAAGATGGCACTAGATTTGTGAAGGTGAGGTTTCCTAAAGAAGTGGCGTCACTCCCTTATAGCACAAAGCTGGAAACAGCGGAAGGGCCGCAGTACTCTAAGGTGATGCAAAGCCACCAGGTGAAGACCTGTAGTCATGAGCCCAGGACAACTGATGAAAGAGTGCCCAGAATTCAAGTGCTTTAAGTGTGAGGAAAGGGGACAAAGAATGAATGAACTGTAGGTCCACGTCTGTTCAGGTGTTTAAGTGACCTCTCCCTCAGAAAATTGAAAATCATCAAAATACTTTAGGAGAGGTGACCACTTTTCAAAAAATTTGCTTTTTGAACCTCGGACACTGGATATAATACATCACTTCTTTAACCCATCTATTATGTGTTGGGGGCTCTGCTTTTTTCCAAAGGAGAAGACTTAAACGTCTTGCCAACAGCGTGGTAAAGGAGATTACCTCATACATTCCTTCCTTAAGCACAATATTTTCACATACAGTACTATAATTACCTCTTATATCTTCTCTGTCAGGTTGAATCATTGTACATAAGAACATCAGAAGACAACACACAAAGTTTGATGGACCTCATTAGGCAGTTTAAAACGATTGAAGACTTCCTCTGTGATGACAGTGTACACCTGTCAGTCAGCTCAGCCACTTGACAAATTTGGAGCAAAGTCTTTACTTGGATTTTGCTTTTGACATTGATGGTGTAGTCGTGGAGCTTGAAGGGTTGTCAGGCTTAAAACTGCCTGTGCCATACCTGATCTTCCCAAAGCCCTCGAAAGCGACCATGCGACTGGTTTTTCATCTGCTTAAGAAGCACATCAAATCAAACACCAACTCAAGACTGGGTTTTAGATGCAAAGTCACAGGTACATTTTGGTGTAGTATTCATTGCATTCTTATTAATTTTGTATTTGTGATTGTATTCAGAGTAATGAATTAAAGTGTCTAAAAAGGTCTTGCTATTTTGTTTTGCAGGGATGGCAGTTGAGTCTCTGTCTCGTTTCAAGAGGCCCATCCATCCAGGCACATCCATTGACTCAGCTGCCAAAACATTCAACCCATTGACTGCCTGAAACCCACCATCATTCTGTGTCAGTTTGGGCAAAAAAAAAAAAAAGACAGATCCCCTGTAAATTTGTCAGAACTAACAGGAAAATAATGCTTCCAGAAGAAAATCTTCAGTTCAGTGATGTTTCATATTTGCTTTGTTTTTTTAAAGTTAATTTAGTTCATTTATACTGTAGCCTATATGTTTTACAGAAACAAATACAGTTTTGAGGCAGCATACACAGTCATTGGCACCGGAAAATGAAAAGGTTAACGTACCCATCCACAGCAAAAAGAGCAGCTCAACTCTTAGAAGAGCATGGAGAGCCTCTAAGAGACATCCTGAGATCAGCTTGGGTCTTCGCCAGTGTTACGTTATGTGTATTTTTCCTTTGTGTCCTTATGATATCCTCTTCCGCTTGACAGAGGGAACCGTTGGGCTTCGGGTTGGGCGCAGTGGCTCAGACGTCCTGCCAGCCGCCAGATCAAAATATTCTTTTCATGTTTCTTTTGGTTGTGTGTTTTATTTAGAATGTGGTAATGTAGGAGAGACCTGCTCTTTTGATTGGGACTTATTTATGCTATGTTTTTGATGAGTGTAGCTAGGTAAGCTTTATTGTAGTTTCTTTTCTTTGTGTTAGGTTAATCACATTGCTGTTTAATTTCGTTAGATTGGGTTTTGTTTGTCATTTACAATAAATTTATATTATAATTTATTGTATTCGCCATTCGGTTCTTTTGATCTGACTGCCTGCTGGAAGCCGGTCTTACCTTTTTTCATTTAATTTATTGCATCTTACCCCTAGCGGACGTAATTGTCACGGGGTGACGAAAAGGCAGGGCGGAACCTTTTCTTAGGGGGGTGTTTCCCCGTCGGAGGATTTCCGGTGAGACACAGGGCCGGTTCCGGTTTTACATGTCATGGCCGATCGCGGGGTGATGAATGAAGAAACGAGTGTCAGCTGCGAGAGATGAGGGAGGCGATCAGCGATTGGGACATGTGTCTTGGTAATGGAGATAAAAAGGCATTTTTAACAGAGGAGAGGCGAGTTCGAGATGTGAGGCACACAGCACGTGAGCGGCCGCGGATGCGGAGGGAGGCCGCGGGAGAGAGAGAACGAGAGAGACAGACGAGAGAGACAAGAGAAAATTTCGGTTGGATTGCGAGTGTAAGCTTTTGTTTGCACCATGAGTCTGTTGGATTGCAGTTTTATTATGGAAATGAGCACGAGTGAAACCTTGCAGTGTGTGGTGAATACACGAGTGTGGGATTTGTGCTTCTGCTGTTCACTCGCAGTCACAGCTGTCCATTCTTCTCTCTGCCTGGGTCCAGCGAAGAACCTGCTACCGCTGTGAGTTACCCGTATCCATCCCTCTCTCTGCCTGAATATGTTGTATTGGTGAAACACCACTTTAATCTCTTCTCTGTCTGAACCTGCTGCATTGGTGAAATGCCATTAACCTCTCTCTGTCTGAAAGTGCTGAGATACGCGAAGAGAACGTTGAAGAAGAGAACGCGGAAGCTGTGGATTATGTTCATTCCTCTCTCTGTCTGAAGGTGCTGAGAAACGCGAAGAGCTCGCTGAAGAAGAGAATGCGGAAGCTGTGGATTATGTTCATTCCTCTCTCTGTCTGAAGGTGCTGAGAAACGCGAAGAGAACGCTGAAGAAGAGAATGCGGAAGCTGTGGATTATGTTCATTCCTCTCTCTGTCTGAAGGTGCTGAGAAACGCGAAGAGCTCGCTGAAGAAGAGAATGCGGAAGCTGTGAATTATGTTCATTCCTCTCTCTGTCTGAAGGTGCTGAGATACGCGAAGAGAACGCTGAAGAAGAGAATGCGGAAGCTGTGGATTATGTTCATTCCTCTCTCTGTCTGAAGGTGCTGAGATACGCGAAGAGAACGCTGAAGAAGAGAATGCGGAAGCTGTGGATTATGTTCATTCCTCTCTCTGTCTGAAGGTGCTGAGAAACGCGAAGAGCTCGCTGAAGAAGAGAATGCGGAAGCTGTGAATTATGTTCATTCCTCTCTCTGTCTGAAGGTGCTGAGATACGCGAAGAGAACGCTGAAGAAGAGAATGCGGAAGCTGTGGATTATGTTCATTCCTCTCTCTGTCTGAAGGTGCTGAGAAACGCGAAGAGCTCGCTGAAGAAGAGAATGCGGAAGCTGTGGATTATGTTCATTCCTCTCTCTGTCTGAAGGTGCTGAGATACGCGAAGAGCTCGCTGAAGAAGAGAACGCGGAAGCTGTGAATTACGTTCATTCCACTCTCTGCCTGAGGCTAGTGAAGAGCCTACTAATGCTGGAAGAGCCAGCTAATGCCGGAAGGGCCTGCTAATGCTAGTGAAGAACCTGCTAATGCTGTGAGTTACACGTGTTCTCCACTCTCTGTCTGAGGCTAGTGAAGAGCCTGCTAATGCTGTGAGTTACATGTATCCTCCACTCTCTGCCTGAGTCCAATGAAGAGCCTGCTAATGCTGGAAGGGCCTGCTAATGCTGTGAGTTACACGTATCCTCCACTCTCTGTCTGAGTCCAGAAGAGCCTGCTAATGCTGGAAGAGCCTGCTAATGCTGGAAGGGCCTGCTAATGCTAGTGAAGAACCTGCTAATGCTGTGAGATATACGTATCCTCCACTCTCTGTCTGAGTCCAGTGAAGAACCTGCTCCCCAAAAGAAGAGAATTCTGAAGAGACGTTTTAAAATTGTTTTTATTATTTAATAAAGAGTATATTTATTTTGAATTCTGTGTCTGCCTGTCTCCTTCGTGTCCACGGCCAGCTCCTCAGGGGCGGCACGCAAGCGAAGGGGTGGGCGGCCTGCTGGCGCTCCACCCCGACCTGTGACATAATAACCAGTGTAAGGGAAAAAGAGAGAAAGGTCAATTTAGCTCAAAAGGAATTATTAATTAATTCATAGGGAATCTTAAAATAATCACTTATAAGGCCGAGTAAATGACTCGTCCAGCCGTAACTATCAGCTCTGCAGCGGATATAAATATCCAAACTAGTGAAAACACTCTTTATTAGCAAGGTAACGTAGATGAGCAGTTCAAGCCTTCCACAGCCTGACCACATTGAAAAACAATCCTCACCGGTGACAGACAGTGTGAGTGTCCAGGACTCTCTAGATAATGTTGTGGATGACGTTTTAAAGAATGTTCCACAGAGGAGTTTGAAAAGTGTTCGATACATTTTAGATACAATGTCTAAAACTAAAGATGTCACATCCTGGACTGATTCGGGTGAGTTTGTGTTTAAAAGGTAGAACAATCCCTGGTTCACACATGTTCGGTTTAGTTTAGAGAAAGGTGTCACAGCCCCACAAACGATTGCTGATGAACGGAGTGGGTGGAACGAGTTTCTGGAAGCATTTTCCAATTTAAATATACCATTTAATGGTTCCAAATGTCACTATGTCAGACATACAATTAACTCTTTTAAAACCAAATCGACACCGGCTCATCTAAAAAAAAGTAAAAAACAGTGTATCCGGTGACACCCTCAACACATTCAAATTACTCAGAAGACCTTGTATTAAAATCACCCATTCTTGACTGGAGACAATGGCTACGTTTTTAATCGCTGAGTTCTGTTCTTTTTTACCCTGTTATTATCTGTATTGTTAAATGTTTTGGATGTATAATAAAGAGTCAAAAGAAGAAATTTCTGTTTGTTTAGTTGATTGAAAATATTAGACAAGACATTCTCCTGTCTGCACACACAGAACACATTTGCATCTAGATCGTTTTAGTTTTTTCGCAAAAGCCGACACCTTTGTGTAATTTTTAATACAACTATCACTATACAATTTCAACACATAATCATAATCAAATCCTTTTGCCTTGTGGTAGAGGAAGAACACAATGCTGACGGCAATGTCTGATGAAATATCTGGGACTTGCACAGTTGAATGCTGTTCCTCCTCAGAATTGCAGATTAAAACGTTTTTGATAATCGGTGGAAAACCGTGGTAATCTTGTTTATTACCAAAGCTGTCGAAAAAGCAACCTATACCATTCTCATTAATGTAGATGGCTAGCCAGTGTTGACCTTGGAGTCCTGAATGATGTGTTCAAAATAAGGGTTCTTCTGGTAGTCACATGGCAGTGCACCAAGAAAATGGATATTGCAGGAAACCTTATCCATGATAGACGCAAGCTGTACAGTGTTCACTTCTACATATTAATAGCAATCAACCAGGATCTGTCAACGATTTGAACAAATCTTCAATGACACTAGCATAAACAATTAAATTGATTGTTGGGAGTAGCGGCTATCTAAGGCCTAGTCCACACGGACACGGGTATTTTTATAACCGGAGTTTTTCCTCCTGCGTTTAAAAAAAAAATCCTGTCCACACATGCTCGGTTTAAAAGAAATCTCCGCCTACATTAAAACGCAAAATACACGCTATCAAGCGCTGTCAAGAGCATGCCACACCAGCAGGCGGCGATCGTAAAGCCACGTTGGCCAATCAGAAGCCTGAATCAGAAGCAAAAACCCCGGTTTTACTGTCTACACGACAACACTGCAACCGGCGTTTCTGAAAATCCTCACCCTGGCAGGGGTTTTCAAAAATGTTCGGTTTCAGTGACCTGGTACTGCGTTTCCGTGTGGACGAACGGCCGAACCGCGTAAAAAAAGTCACTGTTATAAAAATACCCGTGTCCGTGTGGACAAGGCCTAAATCAAGCTTCTAGTCTAATATATGACTACACTCCTCATCCGATTGTCAGCTTCACATCTTGACTACTGCTATTCTCTTTTCTATGGCTTACCCACTTCATTAATAAATAAGATGCAATATATCCAGAACTCCTTATCACATTCAAAGCACTCTATGGTCTTGCCCCCAACTATATTTCTGATCTCATCCATACCTAGACACTTAGATCTTCTGGTACCGGTCTGTTGACGATCGATAGGCACAAACTATCATCGTTTGGTAAAAGGGATTTTTGTACTGCTGCCCCTACTCTCTGGAATTCTATTGCCCAACACATCCGCGACCTTTCATCATTACACGATTTCAAAACCCACCTTAAAACATATCTTTTTGCTACTTGTTTCCCTGACTCCTGACTCTATGATCTGATTTTTATGTATATGTACCTCTATCTATTATGTTATCCATCTCAGTTTATTTGTATCGTTTCTGTCATGTTTCTATGTCATGTTTACTTGTACTTTATTGTAAACTTCGAGTTTTCTGAAAGGCGCTATATAAAATAAACATTATTATTATTATTATTATTAATCCGGCGTGAGGTTGAATGCGTCGAGTGTATAGCTGTGTAGAAGTCCTCTCCATCAATCACTTTCATTTTCAGGTTGCAGTGGTCCATCCAGATAAATGGTTAGAAATTCTAGGTCATAGTTTTGAAACGTTTTTTTTTTTTTTTTTTTATTATTATATGATCCTACAAGTGCATCATAAACCATCACTAGAACGATAGATTTTGGTAGCGTTCCTAAGAATGAGTTCTTGATTGCATGCACACAGGCCTGCAGGTATTGAGAAGTTTTTCACACACACTCTGTTGATGGGGTTGAGAGCAGTGCTTGTGCATGGCCCAGTGGTATAGCTGGAGATACCGACACTTTCACAAATAGCGATGCTGACAGGATGTTTAGTTTATAGGCTGTAGCGTTGCCCCTCATCAACAAAATTCATCTTTGCCCCTGGTCATCCGAATTTTAATATGCTTAATGGAGTGGACAAGTTTTTCTTGAAATAAAATATCACTGAACAGGTGTGAGTAGCTTGACCACATTACTGGCATTGGTAAAGCCTGCTCTCTTTGGCAGACCAAGATTTCCCCCAGTGGGGTCCGTCACATCCAGCCGCGTCTTTGTATAAGAGTCCCGCTGAGAAAAGTGTTTCAAGGGCATCGTTACCATCATTGGTAAGACATTCTATTATGCAACAATATGTGCTAGAACTCTGTGATATAAGACAATCCCAAAGCGACACATCGACTTGTGAAAATACCGTTGCACGCGGATAGTTAATAAGTCCTTCAGGGGCTTCGTCTGCAGTATAGGTGCCTTCGGCATTAGTGATTCTGAGGTGTAAAGAATCTTTATTAAAAAACACACTGTTTCATGGGTCTAAAGTGTAGTTTTGACACTCACTTTCCGATAACTAAAACTTATATTTGGTGATGGAGGATTTATTAACCGATACGTAATGTGGTCCGTCGTATCTAACACTAACAATCTTTTTATTCTCACCGTCTATATGTAGACCTTAGCAGTGGGACATGACGAACACCAACTGATTGATATCCTATTATATCTGTAGTGATCTGTAACGGTACTCTCATGTCACAATTCGATACATATCACGATACTGAACTCACAATATGATATTATTGCGATATTCGATGACATATGATAAAAGGTTAACCAAAAAGAAAAAAAAGAAAAAAGTACTGTTGATTAAAATGCTGTATTTGATATTACATTGTGGGTGTAAATGAATAGGCTTGGACTTGGTGCTGGTAACTCAATGCACAGGGGCAATGGTGACACCAGAGTAAACATATTCATGATTCTGAAGCTGAAAATCCAGAAATATTTTAGATAAATATGCTTGCACTCTGTCACTGACTAGATATACTTAAAACAATGTAGGACACTGTTTACTGGTAGTATCAGACATCAGGACATTATCTAGTAGTTTAATGTAGTACTGACACTAACTCTGAAATCTGGAATTTCTCACACAGTAATTTTTTATTTTGGGTGAACTATACACAATACATATTGTCACTGCCATTTGATACATATTTTTGCATTTTTGTATTGCGATATATTGTGAGGCATGAAATAAATCTTTTTCGTTTCTTCACACATATTGCCACATCAGTCTCCACAAAAGAATTAGAATCTAGAATTCAACTTGGACAAAAACTTTCCAGCTGTCCACAGCATCATAGACAAACTGTTCGCTGCCAACATCCAAAACTTTTTCTCTTACTTCACAAAGCTTTTCCTCGTCACACAGTTCGTGCAAAATACTGTCAACTGAACCCTGAATCCTCTGGGGATAAATCCTTAAACCACAACAGATCAATGCTTGAGCAAGTGTTGGTTTAATCAGATCACAGGACAGTTCCTCAAAGTACAAGTTAAAGAAACAGGCATTAGGGTCAAACAGACAGCTATGTCTTATCTGACTATATGGTCGACTTCGCAACCCAGACAGAGTTCTTTCAGCTTTTGTTAAGATGCTCCAGAAGGATCATGACGGTTGCTTTTATGATCTTACAGCCGTCTGTGCCAAGGCTGCGGCTCCAGCTGTTGCACCGGATGGTGTTGTGAGGAAGATCAGATTGTGATACCCGAGATCCACGCAAAATTTTCCAGCAATGTTGCATTTTCATCAGGCATTGCTGGGACAGTCTCGGGTGTGTTTCTGTAGCTGTAGGCTGACAGAATGTCTTAAGACATGTTTAAGTTTAGAAAATGTAGCCAGTGTTTCAATCTGGAGACATTGTAATAGCTGTAATATGTGGGTGGTCTGTGAAGTTAGTAACACCCCTCTCTGGGTGGAACAAATTCGCCTTAACAGGAGCGTAGCGATCATGGAGGTCACACCTTATAACATGTTTTTCAATGCATGCAAAAAATGTTAGAGCATATAAACATCTTTCCACTGAAACAAAAATCTGAAGTCATAGTGTGTGTGACGCTCAGACTCTGGAACTGGCCAGGCCAGTTCACAGGGCTTTGTCTTGTCATTGCAGCAGAAAATATAAACACTGTCATCTGGTAACTTTTTACTATGGTCCCCAACCACACGAAACCTTGTTTTAGGAATCACGAATCTCTGCGATGTACAAAGTAACGTCGCCACAGTCATGCATATCTCTCCAGACATAGTTGAAAAATATAAACTTTGGCAGGGAAAATCAATCATGGCAAAGTCAACTTATCGTCCATTGGGGCCTCCTTTCTACCGGCTTTAGGAGTCTTTGGCACAGCCATCGTACCACTCTTATTGTTAAATGTCAGCTTTAATGATCAATAATAGCCAACATAAAAGTTTAAGTAAAATGAATAAGAATCTATACAATAAGAAATAAAGACGAGCAAACAATTCAGTCACATGTACAAAGTCAACACTCAAGTAGGCTACAACTGTAAAGTTAAATAGCCTAAATGTATAAAGTTATAAAACTTCACTTTGGCCTCAACCAAAACTATTTGCCAGGGAACAAATGATAGATTCATGAGACCAAAGTTCGCCCGTTAGTTATAAACAAGACAAATTATATCTCATGTTTAACCACTACAGAGACATCAGAGCCAGGGGCAAACGTCAGAAGGACTAGTTGAGGAAACTAGTTGATTTCCATGAGCGCCAATGCCGCAATGCCGTTTAGTACTTGGGCAGCGACTGATGACGTTTCACAAGTACAAACAAGAATGCATATTGAGAAACAACTCTGCTTTCTACTGCTGCTCTTCAGCTAACTTACTCTACTAATTAGTGATGTCTGGTTCATGAACCGGTTTACCAAATCGGACTGAATCGTTCAAAACAGTTTGTGTCTTGAGTCAGCGCTGCTCAACAAGTTACTAAAGTTACTCACTTTCGGACATTCCTGACAGTCCCTCCGACTCGAAATAAACCAATATCCCGGAGTATATGTTACTCAGTTCTCTGTGCTGAGAGAACTGACGAGCGTGAGCAGCTGATACAGTCTTATCACTGTATTAGAGGAGTGAGAGCACCTTAGTGATTTGTAGGATTATTAGGCATCAGTTATCTTAAACTCACTTATGCACACAATAATTCTTCCGCATTTATCCAATTGTGTTACAAGCTGGTCTCAAGCAAGTGTAACAACATTAAAACCATTATATACTCTTATAAACAATCTGTAAAAATTCTAGATAAAAAAAAAAAAAAAGTTAGCATCATTGCATTTGATGATTTGACCGTTTTTAATTTTAAAATGTGTTTGATGCATAAATTAATTCATGATCTTGCACCACCATCTCTTAAACAATGTGTGACTTTCCATAAGGACAATTCTTGTCAAAAACTGTTCAGTTTAATTTAAGAAAGCTGTCTTTGGACAATCAGCTTTTTCCATTTAGAGCAGCAGAAAGATGGATTTCATTGCCTGTTCATAAATCATTTAGTATATATTATACTACTGTAGCATCTGGACCAATCAGACACAAATTATTCATTATTTTTAATGAACAGTCCAGCAAACTCACTCTCCCAACACAGCAAAAGGCACTTTTCCACCTTTTGTCATTAGTGTGCAATGTGTTGAAAAGCTTCAAGTAATTAACCATTTTACGATATAGTTGAGGAGAAAGCCTCAATGCTTCATTTCACCATCACTACTATTTGCAGTTTAAATCCAAAAAAGCCAAAACAAACAAAAATAAACTGTTATAAAGTTATGTGCAGACAAGCTTTTGGCTATGCCAATAAATTGACACAAAACACACCAGTTTTTCTGTACAACTATCCTCCAGCTCACTCTCTGAGCTCCTAAACTGCTCTGAGAGGCCCTCTTAAATAGACCAAGCCCCTCCCACTTGGATTAAACCATTTAGAAATTAAAGGTAATAAAGAAATTCAAGGAAGACAAAAAAAAAAGTGATTTAACAGTAACAAAGAGGTAAACTGTTATACTAATACAAAATACATAAACATTTGAATAAAAAAAAATCAATTAATTAGTAATGTTTAACAATGTTCAACCAAGAATTAAATAGATCACCATTCTCCCCCACAAACATGAGAACAATGAACTGTGCCTTCTTTTGGCGGGAATGAGAGAGTGATGGGAAGTTCGTTTTTTTTCCCACAAACCGGTTAAAAAAAAAACGTAATGAGGTCAATTCTATCATCCCGGCGGATCAAAAATACATTAAAATACATTCAAATAAAGTAATTTGTAATCATCTCATTTAATTAGAATGTCTGGTTGATTCTCATCAGTTCTTTAACTAGAAAAGTACATTCCCACAGTTTTATTTATATTAAGAGTAAGACAAGAGTGAGTTAACCAGTCTGAGGCTTTATTCAGTGCAGCAGTAAGTTTAATAGCAGCTTGTTCTTTTGTTTTAGCATAGGAATAGATAACTGTATCATCTGCGCACATCTGAAACTGGACCTCTGGACATACCGTAGGTAGATCATTAATATATCAACCAAAACAAATCGGTCCAAGAATCGATCCCTATAGAACTCCAATAGTGCAATCAAGAAAGGATGAGCATATATCATTGATTTTTGTACATTGTTTCCTTAGATTTAGATTGTTAATGTATTAATAGAAGAATTTAACTTTGACAATTTCGATAAAAGTACATTATGATTTACAGTATCAAAAGCCTTCTTAAAATCAAGGAAGAAAGCACCAACAACACCTCCTCTATCAATATTGGGTTCAATTTGTTTAAAAAAAAGTAACAGTTTGCTGTCTCTGTAGAATGATGTGTCATAAATCCAAACTGCATAGGATGTAGTGAAAAATAACCCAGATTTAAATACTCTATCATCTGATTATAAATGATATTTTCAATTACTTTGGAAACCACTGGAAGAATGCTAATAGGTCTATAATTGGTTACATTAGTAGAATCACCAGTCTTAAATATACAGTAGGTAGTCAACCTGGTGGCAAAAATAAACCAGTCGCAAAATAAAAAGTTGTTCGTGAAATGACCCCCTGGTGACGCAAAAGGGACATTTTGCAAAACAGCTGCAATTGCTGCACTTTGAAATGTAAGTGTGGCTAATGTCAATTAACAGTAAGGATGAAATACTACAACTATTGTAATTTCTGTAAATTGAAGTCACCTCTGGGAAAAAAAAAAACAATCCGTGGCGACGGTTTTGCAATCCGTCCGCTCAGTTTATAAACTGTACTCACGAATTCTCAAACTGTTCCCTCGGTTTAACAAATCGTGCCCACAGATTAATAAACCGTACCCACGAGTTTCTAATCCACGCTCTCAGATTTGTAAACCGTGCCTTCAGTTTTTGCAATCTGTACCCACAAATTCATAAACCGTGCCCACGCTTTCGCAATCCGTTCCCACGGGTTTGTAAACTGTACTCACGGATTTGTTGTGGCTCGCCCTCATTTTAGAAGAACACCAGGAGACCGTTGTTAACGAATCATATTTTATATTGTTTTATTGAATATTAAGTGGAATCAAATTGTCTTGCGTCTGCATGTTTAAAAGTGATTCGCAATTGTAGCGGGTATATGAATGACGTGCATCAAAATATTTTGTGTATTTGTGATAATATTAGCACTTTATTATTATTGTCTAACCTGTATTATGACTGAAATTTGTCAAATTGCTTTGTTCCTTTTTTTGTAAGTTTTGGACAAGCGTCTTCTAAATATGTAGCCTAAAATGTAATAATAATAATAATAATAATTATTATTATTATTATTAGCCTATTATTATTTGAGTTTATAACTATAAATAAGTTCACTTAAGACAGACATTTATCATGAAATCATTTGTGAATGCTTTATTTTTAAGCAAAAATTATGCAAAAAATGTAGGCCTATTTTATCCAAAACTGTAAAAGGTTAGTTTATAGCCTATACAAATAAAGCATTGATAAATTATTTTATGAAAAACATATTACTGTATTACTAAGTTAACTCATTTATAGTTATAAACTCAAATAATAATAATAATAATAATTATTATTATTAGTATTATTATTATTATTATTATTATTAATTATGCCTACATTTTAGGCTACATATTTAGAAGACGCTTTTGTCCAAAACGTACAAAAAAGGAACAAAGCAATTCGTCAAATATACTGGTTAGACAATAATAATGAAGTGCTAAGATTATTACAAATAAACAAAAGATTTTGATGCACGTCATTCATATTAAATAGTAGCCTCTATTCTAGCCCATACCCGCTACAATTGAGAATCACTTTAAACATGCAGACGCAAGACAATTTGATGTGTTCCACTTCATATTTAATAAAACAATATAAAATATGATTCGTTAAAAACGGTCTCCTGGTGTTCTTCTAAAATGAGGGCGAGCCACAAATCCTCGAGTACAGTTTACAAACCCGTGGGAACGGATTGCGAAAGCGTGGGCACGGTTTATGAATATGTGGGTAGTGTACAGATTGCAAAAACTGAAGGCACGGTTTACAAATCTGAGAGCGTGGATTAGAAACTCGTGGGTACGGTTTATTAATCTGTGGGCACGATTTGTTAAACCGAGGGAACAGTTTGAGAATTCGTGAGTACAGTTTATAAACTGAGAGGACGGATTGCAAAACCATCGCCACGGATTGTTTTTTTTTTTTCTCCCACAGGTGACTTCCCGGGCTCCGTATATCTCTGTTTGTAGGCAAAAAACAAACAAAAAAAAACCACACACAGCACAACGTATTGTAAAAAAAAAACTTTTGTTCATTATTTCAACAAGAATGAGACTGATTAAATATATATCAAAATAAACAAACAAAACAGAATAGAACAAACTTTTAGAACAAAAAAAATTAAATTGCCAATGCCTGTTAGGCTACAACAGAATTGGTTAAATTTAACGAAAGCAAAAGCAAAAATTAAATATGTAATAGTAAATTTTAAACTAAATAGATCAAACTTTTAAAACAGAAAAATAGAATCAAACATTAAAAAAATAGAGACGACAACAATATAGCCTATATTTCATATTGTAGACGTCTGTGGGCAACAGAAGCCTATTCCTCGGGGGAGCAGCGCGATAACAAACTAACTAACAAACAAAAAACACACCAAAAGACCATCATACTGTAGGCCTATCTCAAAGTCAGTGAAAATAAATTAGGTGCAATGACGCTGATTATTTTTACTATTCTATTGAGGAATGAGACGAATGAAGAGCGCTTCTCTCTCGTGTGAAGCCGGACTTCTGGGCTTTCTAGTAAATTCGTGGTTGAGTGGTATAACTTAGGTTTCCATGATTTAGATCACACGGGTCAAATCCCGAACAAACATGGGCTACTGTAATTTTTTTATTTTTTTTATTGATGCAAAGAGATTTGTCTAGTTCTACAACTCTGTTACACCATATATATATTGCCTATATATATAAAATACAATGACCATGCATTTCCATTTCACACTAAGGAACAAATAGTATCCAACAGAATTACTGAATTTACATTTGTATAATAATTCCAATCATAATTTAAAAAGCAGTTCTGTTAAAAACAGAAAAAAAAAGAAAAGAAAAAAAACCTTTATGGGGTTCCCTATACAGAAAGAGTTTTTAAAAACATGGTTGTAAGCAAGGTGCGATTGGCCCGAGGGACGGGGATTTCCTTCTGGTCTAAACATCCCTGGTTTTGCTGAATTATTTTATCTTTAAAGGAGAACTCCGGTCAATTTTAACATTGAGCTAATTTTTTGGTAAATTTGGAGTGCTGTCAATACAGAGAACAACGACAAAAATCGGTGTTGCCTACACCGTGTTATCCTCTTTTTAAAATTTGCACCCTGTTGACTTCAATGGGGCAAGTTTTAAACCAGCTTTTAGCCTCTTAACATCCTTGATGTGTCATTACAAGTGCCCAGCCATGTGAGTGATTCCTTCAGAGTGAACGCGGGTGAATCTGACTGTAGTAGATGTAAACTTTAAAAACTGTAAACTGTAAACTTTTATTCATGTACACTCATTATAGGCTAACGACAAAATGTTTTCTGTGGTCTCTGTCTCCGGGAACTGCGCGTCACAAAACTAAACCGAAAGCCACTTGCCTCAGCTCAGTCACGATAAGAAATATGTCTAAAGCTTTAAATGTCTAAATATTTAATAATTGTTATCTGATTATGTAATCCATATGAAACCGAGAGGTACAGAGATCTGCTCAAACATGTTTATCATGTGTATGAGCGCGTCCCAATGAGGAAAGGACAAGTCAAGAGTGAAACTTGCTCTAATTAAATGTAAATCGTCCTAAATTAAAATGTAAAAACAGATCAAATAATTTCTTAGTCGAAATGGTGCGATATTATTTCATTATTTCATAATTATTCTATAAATGTTATTTAGTTTAACAGCGGCACAAAATACCCACTGTGGTTCAAGGTTTAATTCACAAATCAACCCTGTTTTTTTCATGACAACAAATGAACATTTGAACAGTTTGAAGTTTATATTTCGTTTTGGTTGGAAAAAGCTGGCCTAAACCGAAGTAGGCCTAAAGTTTTAATTCCAGCCTATTGAAATAATGAAATATTTAGTTCATAAACATAACTGATAATCATCTGATAATCTCCTACAGCACCTTCGGGTTTTGTCGTCTGTGCAGCGCAACAGCGGCTCTACTGGAATAGCACAATTATGTTGTAATGTGCCATTATTAATTAAACAAAACGCTTGACTTTAATAATTTGTTACCTATTTAAGCATCAAGAACGCTAAAACATGCTGTCGGCCAACATCGGTTAACAGCATGTAGGCGACAATGTTATATCGTCTAAACGACTATTAATAAAAATGGCAGACAATGAATAGGCTAACGAAGCTCCAAAAAGTGTTTCGAATCAATAAATGACCATTTCAGAAGTTTTTATTTTTGACAAATAGCCTATTAAACTACAAACTAAATTATGATGATAGTAGAGCTGAGATTCGTACTCGGACCGCTTGAAGCACCGCGACGCACATGTTGAAGCGGAGACAACACAGCTATCTTTGTTAGCATGCTAGCATGTTTGTGTTTAAATGTTTTCTTTATTTATTAAAGAAAATTATGCTAATCATAACATCCTACTGTAAGCCTATTTAATTCTTAATTAATCCTAAAACACAAATGCCGACTAACATCAGTTACCAAGTTCTGACAATGTTTTAATTTTACGATCATTTACTTTAATTTATTTCACTGTTATGTTTCAGTTCATAAATCTAGGCCTACTAACAAATTAAGTATAAGACACATAACCTTTACATGCATTGCCTTTCTATCTATAGAAAGATTGGACACACAGTGTTAACGTTTAGCCTACTTTGCTTAAATTTGATGCAAAAATAGAAGCCTATATTTGTTTCAGTTCTAAATTTGTACTGTAATTTCAGTATTGGGATTATGAATTTGTTTAACTACAATGTTTCACTTGAATTTATCTGCTACCAGCTCTCAATCGCTCTCAACGAGCCGCGTCACGCAGTAGAGAGAATGATTTTGATTTTTCAAGGTCTGTGATTGCAGCGCCTCTTAGCGGTGAAAGGCAGCAAATACACACCCCAAGTCTTACGGCCGCGGGAACGGTGGTAAATTCGATTTTGCTATCGGAGAGGAAGAATTGTCTACACTCGTTAAATCATCTAAATCGACAACATGTATGTTAGACCCTATACCGACTAAGCTACTGAAAGAGATGCTTCCAGAGGTCCTAGATCCTCTTCTTAATATCATTAATTCATCTTTGTCATTAGGATACATATCAAAAACTTAACCCTCAGGTGCTCTTCATTTGGGTGGAACACGTGTTATCTTCCCGGTCAGAAGTGAGAGGACAACTTCCTCCACCCCAGTAAAACCAATGCAATTTATTTTTGTTCAATAATATTTTTTCTTTTGTATTTTGAGAGGATTTGATGGTACTTATTAATATTTATGGTTAATTTTTGCCATTGAAAATAATACAAAAAATTTTTTTTCTATTTTTTTTTTATATTTCTTCAATTATTGCAGTATTTCAGATTAATATAGAGACTATGCCTTTTAAATACATTTTTTAAGTCATATTAGCGGCATCTGTTGATAGAAAATTAAATGAAACATGTTATTACATGGGTTTACCACTATATGCCTGTATAGCTCTCTATGGAGAGGCTTGTGAATTCTCTAGTTGTTTTTGGACCAAATTACTTACTTTTAAGATGTGGATTTGGATGATTTTTTTTAGAAATTCTCAAATAAAACTTTTTGCCAAGGTTTATAAAAAAATATAAATAAATTTGATGTGAAGTTACATGTTTTTGCATTATTACTACAGTCAAGCCTGAATACAGAGAAAGCATTTTGTTACAGGTAACATTACAATTCAATAAAAAAATTACGAAAAATAAACAGTAATGCTTTAACACAGCTTATTATTATTTATATTATTACTAATTTTAAACATTATATTTATTCCTTTTTTTTTAAAATTGTTACCGATTTGTAGAGAATTTTTGTGTTTTTGTCAATTTCCCATTCATTTCCTAGGGTAGGTCATTTTTGACCGAAGAGCAAAAGTGTGACTAATTGTTTTTGTACAACCACTTAGCCTGCTCAGATCATGCCTTCAATTTCACATTTTTTTGTGTGTTCACATACCTAATGCCATAAAAGTCACCAAGTTGCTATTGGATCGACTGCTCCTGTCTGAATCGCTGATCGATTGCTCCTGTCTGCCTCGCTGCCTGCTGTGAGTGTGTTTGTTTGCTTCGGTGCTGTAAGCTCCGTCTTAGCCTTATATTTCTTTGTTTTGAACCATCATTTTACTACCATTTCTAGTTGTTTATACTACTACATTTTACCCAACATCTCAGATTAACCTGACATCGCTAGCTTTTGTTATTAGTACTACTAGCACAAAACGCTAGTAATTCGCTAGCCTGTTAACGCGCCACCCGTGCGCTCAGCTATTTTTATTTATTTATTTATTTTTCTCTCGCGCGTCCGCGCCTTTGAGTTCATAAAAAGCTCAGGTGAGTAAGAATCAGTCAACAAACACGGTGAGTAATGTCTTGTCCTGTTATTGTCACCTGCACTTCATGTCACATGTTTAGTATAGCCTTCTCTGTCGGCAATATAGGATTTATATGTGATAAATGTAAGGAGACAGTTAGGTTGACAGAGAAGATTTCAGAATTAGAAACACGCATCCAAACTTTAATTGAGGATAGTAAGAGTGCTAGTGCTTTAGATGTTTTGGATGCGCATAGTATAGTGAACACTTTACATGAGTCGGTTCCGGCTGAATTAGTGCCTGTGCAGCCAGGCAAATGGGTGACAGTGAGGGATCGCTCTAGTCGCGGATCTAAAAACCACTCTTCTGTTCCGATTACCATAACAAATCGATTTGCCCCGCTCAGTGAAACACCCACTGAGAATGATTGTGCCCTAGTTATTGGCGATTCTATTACACGGAACGTGAAAATAGAGACACCAACTACCATAGTCACATGTTTGCCGGGAGACAGAGCGCCTGACATCAAAGCAAATTTAAAAGTGCTGGCTAATGCTAATCGTAAATTCTCTAAGATCATTATTCATGTCGGCACTAATGATGTTCGACTCCGCCAGTCGGAGATCACCAAAATTAATATTAAAGAGGTGTGTGAACTTGCAAGTACGATGTCAAGGACTGTAATTTGCTCTGGCCCACTTCCTGTTCGCAGGAGTGATGAGATAGTTAGTAGATTGTGTTCGCTTAACGGTTGGCTGTCTAAGTGGTGTCCGCTTAATAATATAGAATTCATAGACAATTGGAAAAGTTTTTTGGGCAAACCTGACCTGTTGAAAAGAGATGGTATTCATCCCTCCTGGGATGGTGCTGCTCTTCTCTCTAGTAATATGGCTCATAGTCTTAGAGCTCAAACATGACAATCTGGGGCTCAGGTCAGGAAGCAGACAGACTGGCTAAACCGACCGTCTGCTAGCGGCCTCGCGTCACCAAGGTCAGATAAATCCCATCACATAGAGCCTCTTTCACCTAGCTATCATCATATAGAGACTGTGTCTGTTCCCCGAATTTGGAAATCCAAAAAACGTTTAAACTAGGGCTGTCAAAGTTAGCGCGTTAATAACGCGTTAACGCAAAATCATATTAACGGCACTAATTTTTTTAACGTGCGATTAACGCAGCGCGTATTTTCTGTTTGACCCGTGGCCCAACCCCTAGTTGGAGAAATGGAGATACACAGAGTTGCTAACTTAGCGACATTGCAGACCCCTTTAGCGATTTTTTCCCTTCAACAAAGCGCCCAAACCTTATTTAGTTTCTGAGAATCTACCGGTACCGCCGGTACTGCTCTCTCAGCGCGCGCGCGCACCTCTCTCTCTCTCTCTCTCTCTCTCTCTCTCTCTCTCTCTCTCTCTCTCTCTCTCTCTCTCTCTCTCTCTCTCTCTCTCTCTCTCTCTCTCTCTCTCTCTCTCTCTCTCTCTCTGCGTCTCGCGCGGAGGAGCAGCGCTTTAACTCAGTTAAGCACAGATATTATGTTGCTTCTCTATTTTTACAAGTATAGCCGAAATCAGAGCACAGATATTGTCTTTATCTTATGTGAATTTGATTTCACCAGACGACGGCTCGATTATCAGAATTTTTGTGCAGATTAACTTAACATCTTGGAAGGGAGAGCTGGTTATGTCTTAATGCGTTTCAGTCACCATTTCAAATTCATTCCGTTGTTTGACAACAGAAACAGTAAAATATACCAATGAAAACAGTTTTATTGAGAATTTAGCTTCATCAAAATAGGCACAGAGAGAGACAAACTATAATGTAATAGGCTAATAAATAATAAATGTACATTTAGCATTTTCAGAAGAGCTGCCCTGTCATGCAAAAATCTAAACATGTTTGTGTTAGTAAATTGCTCAGTGCAAAGAAAGAGAAGTAATGGTAACCTGCCATTTTTTTGTTCTTTCTACGTGTCTAATAGACATGAACAAGTTCTTTGAAAAACATCTGTGACCTTTGAAACATCTCATCCTTATGCTCTATATTGACTATGGTTTCAATAATAAACATACATTTGCATAAAGCATCTATATTTATCCATGCCCACGTTGATTAGAGTATTACAAACTTGAAAAGTATTAATTTAAGGTACATTTAGAACAATTAAAAAAATGTGCGATTAAATGCGATTAATCGCGAGTTAACTCATGACAATATGCGATTAATCGCGATTAAAAAAATTAATCGATTGACAGCCCTAGTTTAAACCCATCTAAGGTTAAAAATTTAATTGATGTTCAACAAATAAAAAACAGCTATATTACAGATGAGCAAATGCTAAAGCTTGGGTTGCTGAATATTCGATCGCTTACTTCTAAAGCACTCGTTGTTAATGATATGATTTCAGATAATAACCTAGATGTGCTGTGTTTGACAGAAACCTGGCTAAAACCAAACGATTACATTACTTTAAATGAGTCCACCCTGCAAGATTACTGTTATAAACATGAGCCTCGTCTGAAACGCAAAGGGGGAGGAGTTGCTGTAATTTATAGTAATAGTTTCAAAACCACTAAGAAATCAAGTTTTAAATATAATTCTTTTGAAGCATTGGTGCTTAATGTAAAAATATATAGTGTAAACGATAAATCACGTTTGAGATTTGTGCTGGCTACTGTATACAGGCCACCAGGGCACCATACAGACTTTATCAAAGAATTTGCGGACTTTCTATCAGAATTAATATTGACTGCAGATTGTTACGATTCTTCTCAAAGATCGCAACAAAGTAAGGGAGACGCCACACAACCGCTGCGTAAACAATACAATTTATTTAAATAAATTAACAAACATGAAATGTCAGGAGATCAGTATAAGTGTTAGTCAGCGTGTCAGCATGTAACTGTACGTAGTAAGCTCAAATGATATCAGTTCAACCAAACATAACGAGAAGTTCGAATCAAAATATTGACATCAGATCTCCGAAGCGGCTGTGATCTCCCATAGCCCACACATCCCGTCAGCTCTCCAGAAGCCTCCAGAGCCGCAACAACACCAGTGAACCATCGTCTCTCTCTCTCTCTCTGTTTGACCCAGTGTCTTTTAAAGTACCCTGATCTGGTTCAGGTGTAAAGCCACGCCCTCCAGCAATCAGCCTGTAACTCGGGACAAACACAAAAGCACTCATTGCACAAGGACTCATTGAACCGTCACACACCCCCCTTTCAAAAGATCCGATATCCTATAAGGATCCTCAAAACCTCTCAAAGAATCTCAAAAAAAAATTTTTTATAAAATAAACAAATCATACTTTCCTTTCAAAAGCATTTTTTATTTTTTTATTGAGATCCGATTCCCGTATGACAAGTGTTTTCCACAGTCACCTCCATTCTCCTAGACTACTCAATTTATCCCCAGCAATCTGGATCCTGAAAGCATATTAAGGCAACAAACAGAGAGCACAGAAAAATAGTAACAACTGTCCAAACACTTACAGTACACTATTCGATCTAGTCAGGAACACGAGATAACGCATCTGCCACTACGTTATCAGTTCCCTTGATGTGTTTTACAGTTAAACTGTAAGGCTGCAAAAAGAGAATCCAGCGCATTAACCGCTGACTCGGGGACTGTAGAGAGTGTAAAAACGTTAGAGGATTATGATCAGAATAAACCTCCACAGGTAATCCACCCCCAACGTACACATCAAAATGTTGAAGAGCCCAAATTAAGGATAATGCTTCCTTCTCTATTACAGAATAGTTCCTTTGGTAAGTATTAAACTTACGAGAAAAGAAACTTACAGGATGGTCGAGTCCACTCTCACCAGTCTGTAATAGAACCGCTCCAGCACCAATCTGGCTTGCATCTACTTGTATCTTAAATAGTTTATCCAGCCTAGGGGCAGCTAAAACAGGAGCAACAGTTAATAACAGTTTAACATGCTCAAAAGCCTTCTGACAATTTGCACTCCAAACAAAATTGACAGCACTCTTAAGCAGATCAGTGAGCGGAGAAACAACAGTTGAAAAATTTGGGCAAAAACCCCGGTAATACCCGACCATCCCTAAAAAACGCATCAACTCCTTCTTTGTTGATGGAGGAGGAAATTGTTGAATAGCTGCAACTTTGGCTTGAACAGGACGCACCTCGCCCTGTCCAACTTCTTTTCCCAAATATCTGACAGTACCCTTGGCAAACTCACACTTTGCCAAGTTAACTGTAAGACATGCCTCAGACAAACGCAGCAGAAGCGCACGAAGATGTACCAGATGTTGTTCCCATGTATCACTAAATACAATAACATCATCCAAATACACCGCACAACCCTCCAGGCCGAATACCACTTTATTCATCAATCTCTGGAAGGTTGCGGGTGCATTTCTCAAACCGAAACTCATAACAGAGTAAGAATATAACCCTGATGGTGTAACGAATGAAGTTATCTCTTGAGCTCTGGGAGTTAAAGGCACTTGCCAATATCCCTTTAGAAGGTCTAGTTTGCTTACAAACTTAGCAGAACCCACCTGATCCACACAATCCTCCATTCGAGGAAGTGGAAAAGCGTCAGGTTTAGTAATAGCGTTTAACTTGCGGTAATCAGTGCAAAATCTATAAGTAGAATCTGGCTTTTTTACCAACAAGCATGGTGAAGCCCAACTGGAGCATGAAGGAACAGCGATCTCATTCTTAAGCATATACTGAACCTCTGACTCCAGCACATTCCGCTTATTGATAGGAACCCTGTAAAAACGCTGACGAATAGGTCGCGCATCTCCCACATCCACATCATGCTGGATCAGATGCGTACGGGTGGGCACATCTGCAAACAAACTAGAAAAGTCAAACAACAACTCTATCAATTCTGACCTTTTTAACTCTGACAAATGTAAAAACAAAGCATCTAGATTCTGAAGGGTCTCTGAATTCTTTAACCGTGGAAGCAAAACACAGTCTCCAGGTACAATCACATCCTCCCCTCCTTCTACAGAAAAAGGTTGAGAATTATCCAGAGGGACAGCAGCAACAGTAACAACTGGCTTAACCAGTTGAGTGTCAGAGTTACGAGAATGATAAGGCTTAAGTAAATTTACGTGAAAACACTGTTTAGCCTTTCGCCAATTTGGAGTTGCAATTTGATAATTTTGGTCAGTCATTTTTCGAAGAACAGTATACGGACCAGTAAACAGTGCGCAAAAAGGAGAGCCAGATGAAGGTAACAAAACCAACACCTGATCCCCCGGTATAAAAACACGACATTCAGTATGTTTGTCAAAGTGTTTCTTCATTCTATTTTGTGCTCCAACAAGATTTTTCTGAGCACTCATTCCAGCTAAAAATAAACGTCTACGGAAACCATCTACATATTCCAACAAATTTTGAGGAGGATCCTTTTCCCCCAATCCCTCCCTCAAAACAGAAAGAGGACCACGTACACTCGTCCTAAAAGAGTAATTCGTTAACAAGTGAGAGTTTGTTTGATTAAAATGTAGGCATTGTTTAGCTCATTTGGTAGACTAGTGCTCTGTTGGATGATAATGTGAAAAGTGAATCTTGTTTATTTCGCATTATTTTGGAGAAGTACGTAAATCTTTGATTAGATTATGTTGGAAATGTCCTGTGAGTTCGAAGGTAGTCATTTAAGGTAAGTGCATGTTATTAAGGTACGGATGAAACCTTATTCATTTTTCCCCAGTAGGTATTAGCAACGCTTTGCGTTGATTTGTTATTTTGCCTTTTTTATTTTTGTGCAGGCTTTTGGGTGAAGCACACCGCCGTGGCTACGGATTGGGCTGTATTGCTCAGTTTCGAAACCAGCGGTATTTGGTGTTTAAAGTCGCTTTACTCTTGGAAGCTGCATGAAGATTAGGCATAGAATAGGTTAGTGGGTTGTTAGGTAGGGTAGAAGGGGAAAAGTTGAATGAGTGTTTTTGTCCGTTGCTTATTAGTTTTTTTTTTAATGCACTTACTTTAAGTCGAGAGTCTAATTAACAAGTTTAAAGGTTAAAATGACGTCCGTTGAGGAATTTGTTAAAGCTCCGTCGGAGGACGTGTTAAATTCGTTTGTGAAGCAACAATTGTGGGAACTTGTAGAGCATTTTAAAATTGGTGATGTGGATAAAAAAATAAAGAAGAACGAACTTCGTTCTATTGTGAGAGATTGTTTAGTCGAAAATAATCTTTTGATCGTTCCCGCAAAGAAAAAACATGACGTTGAAAGAAAAGCTTCGTTAGATATTTTTTCAGGGTTATCTTTCGAACAGAAAAAAGAGATTTTGCATATGCAACAGATTCACGATAGAGATTTGGTCATGGAAACTAAACGGTATGAGTTGGAGATTGAAAAATTAAGAACAGATAATTTACTCAAACAACGCGAAATTGAATTTGCACAGAAAAGATTTGAGTCTGAAAAATCAGAACGGGAGTTTGAGCTGCAGGCAGAGCGTTTGCAATTAATAAAGGAGGGTATCTTATCCCCAGAGGGTGGTGAGAAGTTACATTTGTCTGGCAGTTTTGACTTTGCCGGTAATTTAAGACTGCTCCCTAAATTCAACGAACATGACCCTGATGTTTTTTTCTCTTTATTTGAGACCATAGCGGAAGAGGGGAAATGGCCAAGTGCGGTCCGAGTTATTATGCTTCAAACTGTCATTACAGGCAAAGCACAGGAGGCATACGCAGCGCTTACGATGGAGGACAGAAGAAACTATGATAAGGTAAAAGTGACTATCCTAAAAGCTTATGAGTTAGTTCCTGAGGCATACCGCCAGCGTTTTAGGAATTGGAGAAAAGGTGACCGCCAAACACATTCTGAGGTGGTAAGAGAACTTGTTTCACATTTTGATCGTTGGTGTATTGCTTCCGATGTTGATAATTTTGAGAAGTTGCGTAACTTGGTTATTTTAGAACAATTTAAGAACATTGTACCTGACTATATTGCTACATATATAAACGAAAAGAAGCCAAATGACGCGAGTAAAGCTGCAGTCTTGGCAGATGATTATATATTGACGCATAAAAATGTGTACCAAGAGGATCGACCAGGGCGTCAGTATGGTAACTTTAGTGAAAATAGGGTGGCATCAAAGCGATTTGAACAAACTTATGTTTCAAATTTTGAGAAAAAGGGGCGTGGGAGGAGTGACCGAGATTTAGTATGCAATTACTGTTTCAATGTTGGTCATTGGAAAAATAAGTGTCCTATTTTGGCCTCAAAGTTGAAATTTAGTCCAAAGAATAAGACAAATGCAAATGTTAGTCCTGTATTGTTGATGGAGACTACAGGAATTAATGATTTTGCGGGTTGTGCTTTTATGGAAGTAGGGAATGCAGTGTCTGAGTCAAAGAGTGACAGCACAAAGCCCTTTGCACCATTCATTACGGAGGGATCTGTTTCTTTGATTAATTCTGATAAAAAAGTTCCAGTTAAGATTTTGAGAGATACCGGAGCTTCAGAATCCTTTATTCTTGAATCGGTCTTGCCTTTTTCTGATGCATCAAGTGAAGGGAAGAATGTTTTAATCAGGGGAATTGGATTACAAACTCTTTCTGTCCCTTTACACAGGATAAACTTGACTTCGGAGTTGGTCTGTGGAGAGGTAACCCTGGGAGTGCGTCCATCATTGCCAGTGGAGGGTGTCATGATAATACTGGGGAATAATTTAGCTGGAGATAGGGTATGGCGAGAGGTAATTCCACCACCTGTGGTAGTGTCCACTCCATTGATTGAAGAGTCTGATGTTCTAATGCAAGAATTCCCTGAGGTATTTGTAACGTGTGCAGTAACTCGTTCGAGGAGTCGTGAGGCATCTTGTGATGATAAAGAAGTGTTTAACTGTGTTGTGCCTGGGTTGTCTACTCTTTTTCCTATTACTCATAGGGAGTTGAGGACTGCACAACAGAATGATCCTGGGTTACAACAACTGTTTGAGAATGTCATTCCATCACAGGAGGTAAGAAGTGCTGCCAGTGGATATTTTATCCAGGATGAGATACTCTTAAGGAAATTTATCCCCTGTAAGAAAGGTTTGATGGAGGAATCTGTAATTCAGGTAGTGGTGCCAAAACAATTTCGAGAGGTGGTAATGCGAATTTCACATGGTGAAGTTGCGGGTCATTTCGGAGTAAATAAAACCTATAACAGAGTTTTGAGACAGTTTTATTGGCCATGTTTGAAAAAGGATATTTCAGCCTTTATTAAAACGTGCCATACCTGTCAGTTAACAGGGAAACCGAATCAATCTTTCAGACCAGTGCCTCTGTGTCCGATTGCGGTTACAAGTAAACCCTTTGAACATCTAATAATTGACTGCGTGGGTCCATTACCTAAATCTAAATCAGGTAATGTATATTTGCTGACTGTGATGTGTCAGGCAACTCGATACCCGGCAGCTTATCCGATCAGAAGAATTACTACTAAGGCAGTTGTGAAAGCTTTAACCCAATTCATCTCTATTTTTGGGATACCAAAGATTATTCAGAGCGATAAAGGGTCTAATTTCACTTCACGTATGTTTGCTGAGATTTTGAGAGTGATTAAGGTCAAGCACAATCAATCAAGCCCATATCACGCCCAAAGTCAAGGTGCGCTCGAACGGTTTCACCAAACATTGAAAGCGTTATTACGTGCTTACTGTGTGGAATTGAACCGTGACTGGGTTTACCCTGGTTGTTACTCGCAGCTAGAGAGGTACAACAAGAGAGTTTGGGTTTTAGCCCGAATGATCTTGTGTTTGGTCACGGTGTAAAGCCATTTTTTTTTTTTTTTTTTTTTTTTTTGGGCGAGAGGTCCCGGGTTCAACTCCCGGACGAGCCCCCATTTGTTACGATTCTTCTCAAAGATCGCAACAAAGTAAGGGAGACGCCACACAACCGCTGCGTAAACAATACAATTTATTTAAATAAATTAACAAACATGAAATGTCAGGAGATCAGTATAAGTGTTAGTCAGCGTGTCAGCATGTAACTGTACGTAGTAAGCTCAAATAATATCAGTTCAACCAAACATAACGAGAAGTTCGAATCAAAATATTGACATCAGATCTCCGAAGCGGCTGTGATCTCCCATAGCCCACACATCCCGTCAGCTCTCCAGAAGCCTCCAGAGCCGCAACAACACCAGTGAACCATCGTCTCTCTCTCTCTCTCTCTCTCTCTCTGTTTGACCCAGTGTCTTTTAAAGTACCCTGATCTGGTTCAGGTGTAAAGCCACGCCCTCCAGCAATCAGCCTGTAACTCGGGACAAACACACAAGCACTCATTGCACAAGGACTCATTGAACCGTCACAAGATAAAGTACTAATTGTTGGTGATTTTAATATACACATCGATAATGAAAAAGATGCATTGGGATTGGCATTTAAAGACATTGTAAATTCAATTGGAGTTAGACAACACGTGTCAGGACCTACTCATCGTCGTAATCATACTCTAGATTTAATATTATCACACGGAATAGATGTTAATGCCGTTGAAATTCTGCAGCAGAGCGATGACATCTCAGATCATTACTTAGTCTCGTGTAATTTGCATTTAGCCAAGGCTGCAAAGCCGACTCCGTGTTTCAAATATGTGAGACCTATCACTTCTGCCACTAAAGATTGCTTTATCAATAATCTTCCTGATCAGTTTCATCATCTCAGCATCCCGGATAGCTTAGAAGAACTAGATATTGCAACATAAACTTTTAACTCTCTCTTTTCCAGCACTTCAGACACAGTTGCTCCGTTGCGCTTAAAGAAGATTAAAGAAAATAGTCCAATGCCGTGGTACAACGAGCACACTCGGGCCCTTAAGAGAGCAGCCAGAAAAATGGAGCGCAACTGGAAGAAAACACAACTAGAGGTATTTCGCATTTCATGGAAGGAGAGCTCAATTACTTACAGAGAGGCTTTAAAAGCTGCTAGATCTGCTTATTTTTCAACCCTATTAGAAGAAAATAAACATAATCCTAGGTATTTATTTGAAACGGTGGCTAAACTAACGAAAAATAAAGCTTCAAGCACCAAAGTTTCCAAGCAACACAGCAGTAATGATTTTATGAATTTCTTCACTTATAAGATTGATAATATCAGGGACAAAATTATAACTATGCAACCGTCTACTACAGTATCGCATCAGGCAGTGCATTGTAGTCTCCCTGAGGAAAAATTTGATTCATTCGTTGCTATAGGAGAGGAAGAATTTACTAAACTCATTAAATCATCTAAATCTACAACATGTATGTTAGACCCTATACCAACTAAGCTACTGAAAGAGATGCTTCCAGAGGTCCTAGATCCTCTTCTTAATATCATTAATTCATCTTTGTCTCTAGGATACGTACCAAAAAACTTTAAGCTGGCTATGATTAAACCGCTTGTTAAAAAAACGCAACTTGATCCTACAGAATTAGTCAATTACAGGCCGATCTCGAATCTACCTTTTCTGTCAAAGATATTAGAAAAGGCAGTATCCTCACAACTGTGTTCCTTTCTTGAAAGAAATGATATCTGGAGGATTTCCAGTCCGGATTTAGACCGTACCATAGTACTGAGACAGCTCTCGTTAGAGTCACAAATGATTTGCTCTTATCATCCGATCGTGGTTGTATCTCGCTATTAGTGTTACTCGATCTTAGTGCTGCATTTGACACCATTGACCACAACGTTCTTTTAAATAGATTAGAACATTATGTTGGCATTACGGGAAATGCACTAGCATGGTTTAAATCATACTTATCTGACCGTTATCAGTTTGTAGCAGTAAATGATGAGATGTCTCATCGATCACAAGTTCAGTATGGCGTACCACAAGGCTCAGTACTAGGACCGCTGCTGTTCACTCTGTACATGCTACCATTAGGAGATATCATTAGGAAACATGGAATTAGCTTCCACTGTTATGCTGACGATACTCAGCTCTATATTTCTTCAAAACCTAATGAAACTTATCAATTCACAAAATTAACGGAATGCATAGCTGATATAAAAAATTGGATGACTCGTAATTTCCTACTTCTAAATTCTGAAAAAACAGAGTTTCTAATTATTGGACAAAAAACTTCCTCACGTAATAACCTAGAATACTGTCTAACACTTGATGGCTGCTCTGTTAAGTCTTCGTCGTCGGTTAGGAACCTGGGTGTGCTCTTTGATACCAATCTTTCATTTGAAAGTCACGTGTCTAGTATCTGTAAAACTGCATTTTTCCATCTTAAAAATATATCTAAATTACGCCATATGCTCTCATTGACAAATGCGGAACAATTAGTTCATGCGTTCATGACCTCAAGGCTAGATTATTGTAATGCTCTACTGGGTGGTTGCCCTGCACGTTTAATAAACAAACTACAGCTGGTTCAAAACGCAGCAGCTCGAGTTCTTACCAGAACCAGGAAGTATGACCATATTAGCCCAGTTCTGTCAAAACTGCATTGGCTCCCTATTAAACATCGCATAAATTTTAAAATATTGCTGATTACTTACAAAGCACTAAATGGTTTAGCTCCGCAGTACTTGAGCGAGCTCTTAACGCATTATAGTCCTTCACGTCTATTGCGATCTCAAAATTCCGGCCAGTTGATAATACCTAGAATATCAAAATCGACTGCTGGCGGTAGATCCTTCTCCTATTTAGCACCAAAACTCTGGAACAGTCTTCCTACCATTGTCCGGGAAGCAGACACACTCTGTCAGTTCAAAGCCAGATTAAAGACACATCTCTTTGACCTAGCATTCACATAATACATTATAGACTTCTATAATTTAATGTTAGGCTGCATAGATTAGGTCAGCCGGAACCGGGAACACTTCCCATAAATCCTGATGTACTCGTTACATCATGAGAAGAATGGCATCTACGCTAATTTTAGTGTCTGTGTTTATCCCGAGGTTTTCCTGCAGCCTGCCGGATCCAGGCCGTATCCAGATCTGACGAAGGACCTTCGCCTGGACCTGATGACAACGCAGTGCTGAAGTGCCAACTAGTCTCTCCCTATGGAGGATCCCTTTACCACTATACAGATAAGGCGTTGTCGGGAAATCCGTTTCGCGTTCCTACCCCAAAGCAACAAAATAAAATAAAATTCTTTATCAAAATTTATAAGGAAAGACAAGTACTTTGTTTAGGCTTGGCTTGTAGGGAATTCCAAACCTGCGTATATTCAAACGCACATAACTATAGAACCCATTCTAAATGCGCATGTGAACGCCATCAGCGTTTCTCACAGGTTCGCATTTAAAGTCTGTGTAGAGGGAATGGTGTCGTCTTAGCGGCCCCTAATTTAATAACAAATTATCGTTGCGACGGAAGCAAATCAATCAAAACTAACTTTAGATGGAAAATAACTTAACTCTGCTATAAAGCCAAAACAATCTCTGTTACCTTAAATTATACGCTTATCTCTGTGAAGCTGCTTTGAAACAATCTACGTTGTTAAAAGCGCTATATAAATGAAGATGACTTGACTTGACTTGACTAGTTATCTGCTCTCTGCCAGGCACTACAAACCAGACTAGAGGCTGACCCACGATACGTCACACCACCAGTGCATCATGGCAGTTTGAAAAATGAATATTTACATATATTTCATATACACTTTAATTTCTATATTTTGGGGTGGTGTGGCGCAATGGATAAGACACATGCCTTTGGTGTGAGAGACCCGGGTTCGAATCCACTGTGAGACACCAATGTGTCCCTGAGCAAGACACTTAACCCCTAGTTGCTCCAGAGGCGTGCGACCTCTGACATATATAGCAATTGTAAGTCGCTTTGGATAAAAGCGTCAGCTAAATGAATAAATGTAAATGTAAATATTTCTTATTTATTGATCTTGTTTTATATTGTATACTTTGTATATTTGTTCCTTTTTGATGTGCATGTTGCTTATCTCCACGTTTTGTATTTTTTTCCTTTACACCTTGGTTCACATTTCTTTTTCCCCATTCATTTTAATGTATGTTTATAATGTTCTTTGGAATGTTCATGTTATATTTGTTTTTGTCCCTTTACATTTTCATCCCCTCAAATATTTTTGTTCCCCCATTCCTTTTTAATGCTTGTTTATAATGCTCTTTGGAATGTTTTATTTACCTTAATAAAAATGTCAGACTTTCTCATTGTTCTTTGTGTGTGTTTTTAAAATTATATTTGAATGTATTAAAATTGGGGTAAGGGGGGTTTAGTGTATACTGAGCAATATCTGCATAGCTGGCCTATAACCAATCAAATCACTGTGCGATAAGGCCTAGGGTGGGCTATGTTCTAAAAGTAACCAATCACATCACTTTCCTGGGTTTTAAATGTGTCCTGTCCTCCAATAGTGGTCTGGGTAATGGGAGTGGTTTTAAAAGAAAAGGACCAATAGGGGGGAAGGCCAAAAGGTGCACAAAGGTGTGAAAATGTTCTCTTGAAAAAACCTTTGATGGGATTACTTGCCATGGCAACCACAACATACATCCGATTTGGTATAATTTCAGATGTATACGGATGTATACAGACCCATGGAATTTGAGCTATCCGGCCAGTATACTCCTGGATTCTTCCGAATTTCAGCAGTGTATACAGGAGTATACTGGTCCGGATACACCTCTTTTCATGCAGTGTTAGTGTCCAATTCTCACTATTAACTAGTTGTTTATTAGCATGCATATTATTAGGATATTGGTTGTATATTAGTACTTATAAAGTAGATATGCCTTATTCTGCATGATCATTATCCCTTAAATCTCACAATACCTAAACTTAACAACTACCTTACTATTAACAAGCAGTAATTAGGAATTTATTGAGGCAAAAATCCTCAAAAGTTAGTTAATAGTGAGAATTGGACCCTAATCTAAAGTGTGACCAAATATATATTTTCATTAAGTTTGCAGATACTCTTGCCATACCATTTCAAACTTGTGGAGCCATCCCTTACAACTCAACAAAAGCTGATTGGTAGTATGGTGAAGACAATTTTCCATCAGAAGTGTTTGTTTGTTCGACCTGACCGAGTCTTGCGGGAAGAACCTCAAAAGACAGTAAGTCAGTAATTTTCTATTTTAACTGAAACTCCAGATTACATTGGTCAATGGTTGTAATGCCTGTTTCCTTCTTGCATTAGTCTCCAGGGGCTCGTTCTTCGTACGTTGCTTATTACATCCGAGATCAAATGACACATCCAAGATGATATCATCGTGCTAATCATGATCCGGCTAATTGGGTTCTTCGAACTCACCTGTTGTTTATGATTAGTATCGCTGGATTGAAACACCAACATTTGTATCTGTTCACAAGAAAGTGGTGGCTGAAATATGTGCAGTAAGTGGACATTTTCTAACTTTCCAAAGGAAAGAAAGTATAAGACTTTGTAATGTCCATTTGTTTCCATTGCACTGGACAGTGAATAAACCCTCTCAGATAATGGGGGACCCTTCATGGCTTCCAGGACCTTGGGGAGGTCCCAGTTAGGCACAGAGGGGGGTCGAGGAGGGTTTAACCTCCTTGTCCCTTTAAGGAAGCGCACGACGAGGTCGTTCTTCCCTAGTGATTTCCCGGCCACCAGAGCGTGAGACGCTGCTATGGCCGCTACGTACACTTTGAGCATGGAGGGGGTGCGACCCGCGTCCAAGAGCTCTTGCAAGAAGGTGAGAACATCTGATACTTCGCACGAATGGGGGTCCAGGCTCTGTGCTGCACACCAGCCGGAGAATACCAACCACTTCTGAGAGGCGCCTTCAGTGATGATCTTTAACACCCTTTTTGGGAGACCCCCGGATACCCGTTCAGGGGCCATACATGAAGGGCCCATAAGTCGGGACGGAGATGCCAAATTTTCCCATTCGCCTACGTGAGGAGGTCTCTCCTCAGCCCTATCGGCCATGGGGCTGTTTCCAATAGCTGCGCCAACTTGGTGAACCTTAACTGGGTCTTCCAGAGGAGGGCTACACTGCAAACTTGCTCTCCCTGATCCGTTTGATGACCTGTTGTAGCATTGTGACTGGAGGAAATGCATATAGCGGACAGCTCGGCCAATCGTGGGTTAGCGCGTCCCTGCTTTTTGTAAAAAAAAATTGGCATTGAGCGCTGTCTTCTGTGTCGAAAAGGTCGACTTCTGCCTCGCCGAAGATGCTCCATATCAGCTGAACCGTCTGTGGGTGAAGAGACCATTCCCCTGGGGGATCATTGTCTCTGGATATCATATCTGCACCCTGGTTCAGAATGCCTGGCACGTGCGCCACTCTCAGCTAGAGCAGGTTGTGCTGAGCCCAATGAAGGACGCTCTTGGCCATGGCATGCAGCTTGTTTGACCTAAGGCCACCCTGGCGATTTATGTAGGACACCACCGCCCTGTTGTCACTGAAAAGCTTTCAGTGATAGAGTGACCGCTCTTATCTCTAGACAGTATATGTGTAGGAGTTTCTCCGGGTCTGTCCATAAGCCGGAGATGGGCCTGCCCTCGTATAGGGCTCCCCGTTGGAGGCGTCTGTCGAGATCACTTTTCTCTTTGAAACCACACCCATACTCACACCAGACTGATACCAGTCTTTCCAGGGAGCCAGGGCTTTGATACAGCTGTGGCTCGCTCTGATTTTTAAGTGGCCAGATCGCCATGCGTGAGCTGGTACGTGAGGTTTTAGCCAGCATTGGAGAGGACGCATGTACAGTAGTCCTAGCTGGAGTACTGATGATGCTGAGGCCATGAGACCCAACATCCTCTGAAATCTCTTGAGAGGCGCGCAAGCGCCTACTCTGAAAGATGCCGCTAGGTGTTGAATGTTGAGCGTGCGCTCTGACGTAAGGCGCACTCTCATCTGTATAGAGCAGGGGTGGGCAAACTACGGCCCGCGGGCCACATACGGCCCGTTAGGCTGTTTAGTCCGGCCCGTCGAGTATTTAAAAAATTGTCTTATGATCGTGTTCATTTTGCCTTTTTCTTGCAATACTTTGTGTTATATATATTATTTACATATATATTGCGTTGCATATATTTGACAATCAGAATATCAGATATTTCATGCCATAGCTAACAAATGTAAAAAAGGAAAAATGACATAAAAGCAGATCATCATTCATTCAGCGCTGTTGTGGCTGCAGTGTGTCACGTAACAAGCAATGACGCGTCACCATGGAAACCAAACAGACAGCGACATAAGCGCATAGACTTGTTGCACGTTAATGTTTTTTCCTTCTTTGGAAACTCACGGAGAAAAACATGTTTGGTAACCGCTTGCACGCATGTTTAGTTTTTCCTTTGATTTGTCTGCTATTTAGTTTCTTTGCTCCTCTGGATTTGTGGATGTATCCTGACTGATTCCGTTTTTTATCGCCTGCTCTTTATCGCCCGGCTTTCGACTACGCTCCCCTGTCTGCCATGTAGCCTACAGAACCCGGTTTTGTTCATTAAATGTTCTGATCTGCCTTTGCTTTTTATGTTTTATTTTATTATACTTAAAATAAATTTATACATTCATTTATTTCGTTTTTTTCCACAAATGTATGACTTTTGGAAGTGCAAATTGATGCCATATGCAGTTTTAATAAAGTTGAATTAACGTAACCTTCTGTCATTTTTACTTTTCTAAGTGTACACTTGCAGGTGTTTTGTTTCTAATTTACTGTTAGGCCCATTAAATAATAATAAGGATAAACAATATTTAAAAAGTATAGGCTATAATTATCTAACATCTGACTAATTAAAAATTAACCTCAAAACATAACATGCTAAATGGGGGATATCTAGCATAAATAATGCATTGTCAGAATGTCGTCTCTCAGTTGTTGAATTTCGCGTAGACGTTGCCACAACGTAAATGTGTTTGCTCAGCCCGATCTCATAAAAGTGCGAATACCACGAATTGTATTTGTAGTGCTTATGATACGCAGTTTTCGCGTGCATATGATACGCACTTTATGGCGTGTAATAGGCACGCACTCCGCAGCCCTAATCCTAACCAAGGGGTTTACAGTGCGTAGCATATGCACGCAAAAAACATTTTTGGCGTATAAATGGCACGAGAAATAAAATTTGTGGTACAGATATGCACTTTCATGAGATCGTGTTTCATAATCTGCTACTGGGCCGGCCCTCTGTCAAATTTTAAAACCCAGTGTGGCCCTTGAGCCAAAAAGTTTGCCCACCCCTGGTATAGAGTCTATCACTGTTCCCAGGAAAGAAATACTCTAGCTGGGAGACAGTGAGCTTTTGGAAACATTGATCCTGAGGCCCAGGCACTCTTTAGATGGTTGAGGAGCCAGGATCTGTGAGTTATCAATTGTACCTCTGATTGGGCTATAATCAGCCAATCGTTGAGGTAGTTTAACACTCGCACTCCCCGCTGTCTCAGGGGGGTAAGCGCTGCGTCCATGCACTTTGTGAATGTACGAGGTGCTAAAGATAGGCCAAATGGTAGTACTGTGTACTGGTAAGCCTGCCCCTTGAAGGCGAATCTTAGAAACCGCCTGTGAACGCTATCTGGATGTGAAAATAAACATCTTTCAAATCCATTGAGAAAAACCAATCCCCTGGGCCAGGGTTAGGCAAGTTCGTTCCTAAAGAGCCGCTGTTCTGCAGAGTTTAGCTCCAACCCTAATCAAACACACCTGAACAAGCTAATCAATGTCTTCAGGATTACTAAGGCTACAAGCAGGTGAGGGTTTTTTCAGGGTTGGAGCTAAATTCTGCAAGACAGTGGCTCCTCAGGTCCGAACTTGCCTACCCCTGCCCTGGGCAAATCTGTGCAAGGATTTGTTTGGTTGTCAGCATCCTGAACGGGCATAAGCACTCTGTTCAGGCGTCTGAGATCTAGGATGGGCCTCAGGCCGCCATCCTTCTTCGGAACTAGGAAGTAACGGCTGTAACAGCCAGACTCGCTTTGCGACCGAGGGACTGGCTCCACGGCCCCTTTCTCTAACAGTTTCATCACTTTGCTTTTTACTGTCATCTCGACCACGGCTATAAAGCGCGGAGGTCTGCGAGCAAACTGTAGCAAGTAGCCTAGTTTTATTATGTTCAACACCCATTCTGATATTTCGGGGATGGCCTCCCAGGCCTTGGCCCGCATAGCTAGGGGTTGAATGAAGTTTGGAGACGGGCCGCTGTGTGATTGTGACCCGATCGTCCAGCAGCTTTCTGCTTGTGATACTGTGTGTCGAGTTATTTCTTGGATTGCACACATAAGTTCTGCCTCTAACTCGAAAAAGACCTTGGTCAACCACGGACACAAGGATCATCTCAAAAATGGCCTTTACTTTAAATCTTCAATAAAGTTGTTACAATCTTAGTTGGTTTGCAGTCTGTTGATTTCCATTCACAACTTAATTAATCCCATCCCCATTCTCTGATTCATTTCCTCTTTCTTAAAAATCTCTTCGAATACTTCTTTTAAAATACCAGTTAAAAAATCTTTAAAAACTATATAAAATTCACTTCCCAAACCATCTATACCCGGACTCTTCTTTTTATTTAATTGACTTATTGCTGTTTTTATCTCTTCCTCTTTTATGTCTTGATCACACTCTTTTTTGTCCTCTTCTCCTACTTTTGTTTTTATTTGCTTCAAAAGTTCCTCTTTTACTCTTCTGTAGGGCTGGGCGATATGGCTGAAAACTATATCACGATATAAGTGTTTCATATCGGTCGATATCGATAATTATTGATATTTTTTATGACATATTTAAAATAAGGACCAGTCCAGGAGACAAATATATTACATTTAAAGATTTTTTATTTTAAACTTAACCTACCTCTGATTATAATCCCATCAGTTATAAAGGCAGAAATGTCAACACGGCCATGGAAAACTCAAAAGTCTAAAATCACAATGAACACTTAACAATTATCTCTTAACATTAAGGTGCAAAATTAAAGAATACGTAAGAAAAGCCTTGATAAACAGGCCCGTCGCGACAAGGCAGGCAAACCAAGCAATTGCTTGGGGCCCCGAGCTGGCCTCAAGGGGGCCCCTCTCAGTAGTCGCTGACAGCAGCCAGCCAACCACGTGATCTCTGCTGCCGGCAAAATACAAAAACTCCTCGGCAGTCATCATGAAGCGGAATTATGCTTCAGGAAGCCAGAAAAGATTGAATGAAGAGAAAGGAAGAGGAGGATAAGAAAAAACAAGATGGGGTGTAATGATACACGTATTCGTCTTGAACCGTTTGGTACGAGGCTTTCGGTTCAGTGTTCGGTACGCATTTTCAAACCGAACGGTTCGGATCATTTTTCCTGCCGACCAAAATTTCGTCATTTCAAATGTAGGCGCGTTGCGCATAGCAAGTGCGCTCATAATGTAGAGACGCCGGCGCGACCACAACATTGCCCAACATCAAATGGCAAACGTAATGCAAGTGGAACGAAACTGAGCTACGTTATTGTGTGGTTGACGGACCATTTATCAGTTTGGACCAGTGCAGCGCAAGCCGATCTTGATCAAGCGACACTGTTACACAGCGCTAATAAGAGATCCAGTAAAGAAAGCATTTGAATTCGCCACAGAAGTAATAACATCGCTGCGAGATCTAGTGAGAAACATTCACATAGTTTGGCAGGAATAGTAGGCTATAATGCCTTCAAGTAACATTACGTCGGTTTTATTTTGACATTATGAATACAATGCCCTCAAATGTTAATCTTAACTAAAATAAACATTTGTTTATAACTACTACAATATTACATTTATTTTTTTCCAAGGAGCTGTTTTGTTTTATATGCCCATAAGAAGAGTCAATTATAGCTCCAGAATTGCTCAAAGTAAAAAGAAATCATATTTTATGATGCTAGTTTTAATTAAAAAAAAATAAGAAAAATAAATAAATCAAGGAAATTGGCATTTCTTTCTTTTTGCTGTATCGAAAACATACCAAACCGTAACACATGTGTACGATACACATTGAACCGAACCGTGAATTTTGTTTACACCCATAAGTGATAAATTACACTGGATAAAATAGCTCCACTTGTCTTGTACAAATGGTGTAATTTTGCAGCAGGTAGGCTAGAAAAAATATGTTTATGTTAGCTACCTGCCTGACGGCAAATGCTGCTTGTAACAAACAGTTAGTGCAACTTTTTTTTCGAACGGACGGAATATGGTTACATATTATAATGTTTTTTTATTGGGGGGGCCTCCATGTCCATTTTGCTTGGGGCCCCCAAATTCCTTCAAACGGCCCTGTTTATAAAGGGGTGGGCGATATGGCAAAAATATAATATTACGATTTCTTTCAGGAAAATCACGATTCACGATTTTATCACAATTCTTTTTTATGTTGGTTTTACTATTTTGTGACTGAGCATTACAGCCAAACTAATGTCCATATTTTAAAAACAAAGCCTTAGGTAACAAAATATAAAATAAAAAAGAATGGCAGACAGGGGCGAAGATAAAAAATGTTCTCATTATTTTCTTTGTTATTAAATATTAAGATCAAAGATACACATTACACATACACAACTTAATATAAAAATTAAATAAACAGTGCTTTATGTTTTCAGCTACAGTAGGTGTATTTAACAGTAGCATTGCAGAAAGTAATTAAATTAACAAATATGAAAATAAAACAAAACAGACTTCACTGTATAAATTATACATTGATACTTATTAAAGCTATTATTAAAGTTGATTTTCTCTTTACGTTTTGTTGTTTTATTAACATTAAAGGGATAGTTCTCCTAAACATTCTAATTTTCATAATTTACTCTCTCACGTTGTTTTAAACTCGAATAAGTTTCTTTCTTCTGTTGAAAATAAAAGTTATTTGGAAGAATGACCAACAGTTGATGTACCCCAGTCAAAGTCAATGGGGACCAACTACTGTTTGGATACCCACATTCTTCAAAATATTAATATTACAAAATATTAGAAGGAAATGAATACAGGTTTGGAACAACATTAGAGTGTGTAAATAATGAGAGAATTTTTATTTTTTGGTGAACTATCCCTTTAAGGACAAGCGGCAGCGTGTTTACTATTTCTACTGTCTCTTTTAGAGTTGCGCGCGACGCGTCTATTATACACGCATTTGACAAGCAGATTTTCTCTCAATTTTCTCAAGTTTGCTTTCACTTTAGACATATCCGACTAGTTTATGTAAACCTTGTGTGTATTTAACATTATTAGCACAATAAGACTCGAAAGATAACTTAGTCCAGTATTCAGGCGCTGGTAGACAGGCTTTTAGTGCATGTGAGCTTCACATGTACGCGCTGAGAAACGCACACGCTAGAACAGCGCATCAGCACGCGTCGCGAATAACAGAGAAACTGACGAAGGTCTTGCATAATCTGCAGACGACATTGGTCTGACTACGGTCAGACTTGAAGTCAGGCGAGCTGACTTTTCCTGTTTTATCAACAATCGCTGCAGCACTCATTTTCTACTTTACTCATCTTCTACTTTACACATCTTCTACTTTACACATCTTCTACTTTACTCATCTTCTACTTTACTCATCTTCTACTTTACACATCTTCTACTTTCACTCTACGCCGGTTCTGTTACTTAAGAATCCAACACAAGACAACAATATTGCGCAACCATACTGACTGGCTGTTAGCGTGTCACTTCCTACGTTGCTATGTTACTAGAGAGTGAGTGCCTTTGTTCATGCAATCAAACTTGCTTTGCTGTTTTTTTCCGACGAAAAAAAAATTATCGAACGTTTTATCGAACGCATTTTTTATTGATAGGCTATTGATTACGTGTCTATCGCGATACATATCGTTATCGTTTTATCGCCCAGCCCTACTCTTCTATATTGAATAACTTTTCATAATAAATTTTTATTTCTTTCAATATTTCCTCATTAGTTTCTACTATTTATCCACTTCCTCCCCTTATTCCTTTTATCATTTCAGCTTTTCCTTTTCTTCTTTCTAGATCAAAGAAAAATGATCTCCTTCTACTACATACTTGCCTTTACTTCTTAACATTGCCCCTTTGTATTTCTTTTCTTCCATTTCCTTTAAACTTCCCTCTATTTCTTTTATTTTTGTATATCTGTTCCTTTCTCATTTAACTCTTTTTCTAGTTTTTCTCTTATTTCTCTTTCCCTACTTTTCCTGCATTTCTGTATTAACCCACAGTACTTTATTGTATGCTTTTTCACTAAATACTTCACATTTTCCCACCATAATCTTTTGTCTTCCTTGTACATTCCATTTTCTTTTTCCTTTTCAATGATTTCTTTTATACTTCAAACATAATCTTCATTCTTTAAATCCTCTGTGTTTAGAACCCATATTCCCGGCCCTCTTTTCATTGTACTCCAGTCTATTTGTATAAAAACTGGCTTATGATCACTTAAGCTTGTTTCATCATATTTTATGTTTCCTACAAAACCCTCTATATTCCTGGTACATAAAATAAAATCTATTCTTGTTTTACACATAAAATTCCCAACCAATTGTCTCCTTGAATATTCTTGGCAAAAATCTTGGCGTTGAGACCCAAACATTTAAAGGAATACGAGATAACTTTAGAATGGGAAGAAGACACGGATGATTTAATGGAGTGACAGATAATTAAAGGAAAGACTTGTGAGGTAAAAAACGGCATAACAAAGACAATGTTGTTTCCTTCATGCATCTGCCTGCTTACATGGATGATGAGGACATTTTAAATAAACTGCAGAGATGGGGAGTAATCAGAAGGAGAGTGTATCTGGGCACTTATATTGAGGATGGAACCCGATTCCTGAAAGTGAGGTTCCCGAGGGAGGTGGTGTCCCTTCCCTACAGCACCAAAATGGAAACGGCAGAGGGTCCGCAATATTTTCGGGTGATGCACAGCCATCAGGTGAGGACATGTAGGCTGTGCATGAGCCCGGATCATGTGATGAAGGACTGTCCGGACTTCATGTGCTTCAAATGTGAGGAGAGGGGACACTTTGCTAGAGACTGCAGTGCGGTGAGGTGCCCGGATTGCCGAGTGGTTTTAAGCAAGTGTGAATGCTGGATGGAGAATGAACATGATGAAGAGGGGCAGATGCATGAAGAAGACAATGAAGAGCAAGAGGAAGAAACATCAGGAACACAAGGAAATGAAACAATAGGAAATAAGGACATTGATGAACAGAGAAGGGAGTGCAGTGGACAGGAGGAGGTACAAACTCAACAAGAAGGACATATTTTGACACAAATGGACAGGACTGAATGTATGGAAAGTGCTTTGGACACAATGGAACAAAATGAACAAGGGAATGAGGAACAAATTGTTGCAAAAGGAAATATGGAAGAGGAAGAAAAGGCAGAGTGCTAAGGGGACGAAGAGCAATCCGAAGAAGAGCATATCATGCCAGCTCACCCAACGACCTATGGTAAATCCTACACCTTATGTCCAAAAGTGTGCATGACAACAGTGTTGGGTGTAACTTATTATGGAGAAATTCATTACTGTAATTGTCTAACTTTTTCCATGAAATTAAATACATTAAATACTTTGGCCAGTTCAAAAATAATTTATGTAAATGTATGTTATGCTATACTTTTTAGAGAGAGAAATTAGTATATTAATATAATTACACTGTTGAAGATGTAATTAGTAGCTGCTAATTACTTTTTAAAGTAACTTACCCAACACTACATGATAATAATTAAGAAATAAGTGAATCATAGGCTGATCATTTTATTAATATGGCTTAATTGAGTTTATTACTAAAACTGATACATTTTTGTCTTACACAGGCACGTGGACACCAATCACAAATTTGCAAACTGGGGCCTTGTTTATCAATGCTGTGTTGACGGCTACAGCAGATGCATCACGTACACTGTAAAAAATAAATGTATTTTTACAGAAAAAAAAACAGTAGAATTTAACAGTATTATGACATTTTGATCAGAACTGTGAAATTCCATAAAAATGCTAACTTTGACATCTAATGTACATTTTCCCTGTTTTTTAACTATTTCAATTTGTTACTGCAAAAAAATGACATTTTCCTTTAAATAACAGTAATTGTTGTCTATTGTTATCCTGACATGTCCTTAAAAAAACATTCCTGTATATTTTTTGGTCAGAGTTGACAGAGTTTTAGTTTTACAGAGAAAACCAGTAGAATTTCACAGTCATATCACATTTTCATCAGAACGGTGAAATTCCACTAAAAATGCATACATTAACACCAAATATAGCCTACATTTTTCCAGTTGAATTAGGCAGTGACTATGCACTAAGTGCAAAAAGCAACAGTTGGGATTTACACTAAAAACAAATAGCTATATATTCTATTTACATCATGAAAATGTCGCGATAGTTTGCAATAAGTGTAAATAGTAATTAGATGCTATATTCTATATTTTGGCAGATTCTGTTTGCATCTCAGTAATTGTGTACATTAACAGGATGTAATAATAGTATAACGTGTTTTATTAAACACTCGTCAGACACTTTATTTCTACTTCATTTTTGTTGAAAATAAATGCCTTTTCGATGTGATTTGTGATACCAAAAGGTATAAAATACAGATTCGAACCAAGGACTTTGAAACAAGCATCAAATAAACGAGGCTTCCACACTAGTGCCTGTGCCACTGAAGACATTAGGTTAAGTTGCGCATCTTTTCTAAACTTCATTGGTGATCCGACACAATGTACTATGTTGTTTCCTTGATTTATAGTCAGTGTTTAGCCTACTATTGTTTTTATGCATGTCATACATATCGTTCGTTGGTTAAAGAGGCGATCTGGCGCTGGACTGTGTTGTTTATAAAATCAATTTTTTTACGTTTTTTGCCGCTGTGGTTAGTGTCGAAAGGCATCAGTTTTCTCTTGTGGCTGTTAGAGCATTTTATTACTGTGGGGGCAGTTGTAGCTTAGTGGTTAGAGAGTCGGTTGTAACCCAAGAGTTGCCGGTTCAAGTCTCATGGCCGGCGTGTTGCGACTGTTTATTAAAATTGTTGCGTGTTGCGACACACACTCCCGGAGCAGTGAGGGGAGCAATTAGGGTAAGGTGCCCGAGTTGTTATCAGCGCTCAGTTCAGAAGCCTGCATCTCTGATGGTATGGGGTTGCATGAGTGCGTGTGGCATGGGCAGATTACACATCTGGAAGGCATCATCAATGCTGAAAGGTATATCCAAGTTCTAGAACAACATATGCTCCCATCCAGACGTCGCCTCTTTCAGGGAAAACCTTGCAGTTTCCAACATGACAATGCCAGACCATATACTGCATCAATTATAATATCATGGCTGCGTAGAAGAAGGATCCGGGTACTGAAATGGCCAGCCTGCAGTCCAGATCTTTCACCCATAGAAAACATTTGGTGCATCATAAAGAGGAAGATGCGACAAAGAAGACCTAAGACAGTTGAGCAACTAGAAGCCTGTATTAGACAAGAATGGGACAACATTCCTATTCCTAAACTTGAGCAACTTGTCTCCTCAGTCCCCAGACGTTTGCAGACTGTTATAAAAAGAAGAGGGGATGCCACACAGTGGTAAACATGGCCTTGTCCCAACTTTTTTGGAATGTGTAGCTCTCATGAAATCCAAAATGAGCCAATATTTGGCATTACATTTCAAAATGTCTCACTTTCAACATTTGATATGTTATCTATATTCTATCGGGAATAAAATATAAGTTTATGAGATTTGTAAATTATTCCATTCCTTTTTTACTCACAATTTCTACAGTGTCCCAACTTTTTTGGAATCGGGTTTGTATATGTATATGTGTATGTATACAAATCTGTAGATGTATTGTACACTAGTCAACATTTGAAGAGTTTTGGGTATTGGTTTTAAGACAATTATTATGAAAGGTTTTGATCCTCTTCAAATTTTGACTAGTGTAGTTTGATGGTACAAATCAAACTGTGATGGCACGGGGCCTCAAAACATTGATTTTGGAAATTGCATACATTGTGATCCGTATGCAACCCAGGGTAAATATAGAGAATAATAGTAAAATTAATAAATAAAATTAATTAATGTAAAATATAAATAGTAAAATTCTATGGTTCTATTTTTCCTAATCACCTGAACACACCCTTCATTCATATCTTTGTGCAGTAGTCACATGGTAGTCTCAATAAATGCTTTCAACCAATCATAGCACGTGAGCGCGTTTTACAAGCTGCGGTGAGTTTCCCCAATCAGTAGTGTGAGGGGGAAGCCACCGGAGCAGCTGCACTCGGTATGTCTCTATGCAAACAATGTTTTTCCGCTTATTTTCCATCTTAAATGCTTGGTTAACTCTAGTATGCGATCCTGTATTTGTAGTGTTCACCATCGTCGTCTTTAGAAGCCGACTGGTGCCGCGGTGTGTCGAATATCTGCGGGAATTGGTGAGTCTGTTTGTTGTTGTGTCCGCTAGCATGTTGCTATTGGCATTGACATCATTATTGACATCCTTATTTATTATAATGACGGTTTCCGCTAGCTTAATGCTAACAACATTAAGCCATCTAAATGTATTTATATGAGCTGTGGTGGCTGGTGGCATTAGCTTTCCATTCGCTCCTATGGAGTTTCTATTGGGTTCCATGAATTGTAATGTAAACCTAGCACTTTGTTTACAGTGCTATGGCTTTAGGTATTTAAATGGTTCATTTATATACTGAATGACAAGATTATCAATTGTATTGAATGGAATGTTATGTTGCAAATAATCCCAACATTTATGGGTGGTTAATTCCATGCATTTGAGTATTTTTAAACAATTTTGCTATTGTCATTTAATGTAATTATGACAATTGCTTATGTAATATTTTGAATACTATTGTGTACACATAAATATAGAATATAGAATATAAAACTAGCTAGTAGGTAAATTATATTATGAGTAGTGTCTAAACCATGGGTCCTGTTTATTTAATACAGGCCAGGTGCGGCCAGTTGCGGGCCAGTTGATGGCGAGCTATTATTACCTGGAACAGAACCTGCCCCAACAACATCATCGCCCCCTGTGGGTTTGGTAGGAGGCTGTGCAGCTCTGCTCACCCCCTCCACTCTCATACACACACACACACACAGCCATTCATTAAGCTCTGGCTCATGGACTAATTACATCTCATGGACCATTCGCGTTATCCGGACATGGTGTTCATCTTTTATGAGCAAAACATATAGTCCTATAGTGTGTTGTGGACTGTCTTTAATCTGAGTACTCTCCAGTTTTCCTGACTTATATTTTGTTTTGTTTTTTCCTGTGAACTACTGAACTTTTCTGCAGATTTGAAATATTTTGTTGTTATTGTTTGTCTTTGTTTTCACTTAATACATGGTACCAACACCAAATTTAAATGATCTGTCTCTGTGTTATTATTTACTTTTTCAACACCTCCTTGAGACGAACATTATCTTCTGTAGCCCAACCATTATTTAACCTTCTATAGCTATATTCATCTGTGATTTAACACATATACCCTGCGTATATGCTACACGTACATGTGCCACTGTGGTGATGAATCATCATCTGAATGGTTGACGATGGCACCAGGTATTTGGCTTGTAGCTGCATATAAAACAGGCAGATATTTTTCATGTACAATGACTTTGCGTTACATTTCGTCAGTGAGTCTTTGAATTCACTTTCATCAACCTCATCCTCAGTAACATAAAAAAAATGCTGAAGAAGGTTGTTCAGATAAAGTATCCATAATCCGTAATTGTGCAAATGTAGAAGTCCTGTGCTTTCGTGAAACATGGGCAGTGAAACTTGATCTTAAACTGAAATTTTGGTCACATTTTTCAAAAGGACAACACACCACCTCTCCCTTGGCTAAATGTGACCTGAGATGAGAAAGGACATTGTTCATGTCTGTAAATTATTGTTGACAGTCTGTATTGTTGCAAACAAACGTGCCCGTCGAATCATCAAAATGAGTATGTGGTCTTTTGTGATGGCGATAAACATGAGCTTTGAGAGCATTGTATTTTGAGAATTTACATTTGCATTCTGGGAAGCAACATGGAAATTGAGCATTTGCTTCATGTCTGTGTAAGATTTGATAATTAACATATCCCTTAACTGTCTTCAGAGAGCAATCACAAAATTTGCACGAATACATCATCATCCATATGGTTAAAGGTAACACACCTCATAAGATGAAATCCGTTGTCCATGAGTGTTCTTAAATGATTGTGAAAGCAACATTCTAAAACAACAACACAATTCTGAAACCTATTTAGTACTTTTTAAACATTAAGAATAAGATTTAAAAACGTATATGATTAACCATTGTAATTGTATTCACCTGTTGCAAATTAACTTTTAAATTACGTTGGATGATACATCAACAGATTTTTTTAAACACTTACCATTCACCACTTGACATCGAGGTCCATGATTGTTTTGTTGTCATTCTGTTATATATTGCATTCATACAGCAGAATATGTTGCCTAAACGGTCACGTTTACACACAAAGCTACTTAACAAAGTCACTTACGATTTTTGAAAACAAACTGACGCCTGTAATTAAAAAGCACACTACACACTTTGTTCCGTATTTTTGAGAATCAATTCAGTGCAAATGCATGACAGACACATGTCAGACTATGAACGAAGACAATTGTAGGCTATGATAAGAAAAAAAACCTGACGGTGCGGTAGATATTAATTTGTCCCTCTGTTTGTCTATGATCAGCGTAGCGTTTTTAACATCTTGGAACATCATCAGAGAATGCCCTTTTAATTGGTCGTTTCAGTCATTGTGAGTCACGTATCGTAGCAACGATGACGACAAGTGACAACAGCGGGAAATGTAAAAATGACAACCTCCGAGCAGCCGGCGAAAAAGAAAAGAGCACAAAAATATACATACAGGTGTTGTGTTGCTTGAATGCAGTAGGCCTATTTGAGTGAAATATTTTATATTTTCTTTATTAGCTGTTTTTTTTATGTATTATTGTTTTGCACTGGAAAGAAAGTTAACTATAATGGAAGTATAATTATATAAAGATATTTGAAGAGTTCAGATGCAAAAGCCTCTAAGTGCCATCAGAAATTTTCTTCTAGAATGATCATTTTTATCAAGCTTGTATATTTAAGTTCAGTAATTTCACTTAAAGGTATAGCTGATGATTTTTTTTACTTCCGGGTGGATCACCTATACTATTGGTCCTCCTAATTGTCAATCATTCTGGTGAATCAAAGAAACTTTTCAAAAAGTGGAGAGGGCGGGTCTTATCTAAAATTCGGAAAGATCCTCCGCTATACCTTTAAATGACAATTAATAGGCCATTTTCATTGGCATTTAAGTGAAATTACTGAACTTAAATATATGAGCTTGATAAAAATGATCATTCTTGAAGGAAATTTCAGATGGCACTTAGAGGCTTTTGCATCTGAACTCTTCATTTGCACTACACTTCCTTAAAATGTTGTCTAATTAAATTAAAAATATTATTTTTTGCACTAAAAAGAACATTCTAGAAGTCTAATTCTATTGAATAAGTTCGCACAAGGCTACAGAAAACTGTTGTTTATTTTTCTTCAAATGCAGTCTAAGCCGATGAGTTTTGAATGTTATATGTTGTATTTGTTTAAGATAAAAATAAATGTTTTATTTTTAACTTAAACAAATACAACATATAACATTCAAAACTCATCGGCTTAGACTTTATTATAAAACGCATTCTAAACTAAACAAATCCATGGTTCATTGTTGGCAAAATGATCATGATAGCCTTTATATTTCACATCTATGTGGTTCAGTCTTGTGCGTTATATTGATTAGGCCTACTTTGCTATTCTATAAATATATAGGCCTAATAAGTTGTATTATAATGCTATAATGTATGAAATACATTATACATTCATGGGGGCATGCTACCCAATACCCCCCCCCCCCTCCTCCATATATATTTAATGCACAAATATTTTTTTAAGTAAAAAACAATACTTTTTTTATGTAAGAAACGCAAGAACATCTAAAAAGAGTAACATGATCAGACATGATAATGAATATAGATATGTGATGTATGATATATAACCATTTTCTCTCTTATTTTTTAAAGGCATCAAAATGGTGATTGAATTGGAGACCATTGTTCTGTTCGAAGTGTAGTTTGTGGAAGATGCAATGATGAAATTAATTTGAATTGTCAATGTTGTATTTTAAGCATATAAGCAATGTTTAGATGATGGTACTGTAGCACTGTTTAAAGTTTTTAATATTGTTGTTATTTACAATGGAAACTACTGTAACAGAAGAAAATAAAGAAATATACAAATGATTTTCTCTAATGACTTTTTGTGTGACATATAACATACATTTCATGAACTACATATAAAATTATCTGTAAGCCATAATCAAAATCAAAATGCTGTACATGCCTTTCAAAATTATGGCCCATCACAGTTCATTTTTTCAAATAACGGTCAACACGTTATTTCAATTTACAGTCAAACTCTGTTAAATAATGATTAAAACATGATTTCAGTTTACAGTCAAAACATGTTTTATGAAGTAATGGTATCAACATGTCATTTATATCTACATTCAAATCATGTTTAGTTAAACAACCGCTACACCATGTTTTTACATTTACAGTTAAAACATGTTTTATTAAATAAGGGTTTACACGTTACGTGAACTTACAGTCAAATAATGCCATTACATTTAATGGTCTATGCATGTTTTTGCAATTATACAGACAAAATGTTATTTCAGATTACGTTTTAAACATTTTATAGTACTGTATGTTCTTTTTTCATGTTGCTGTGTAAACATGTTACTTCAGTTCATGGGGTTTTACCGTTATTTTCATTAATGGCAAACGTTTGGCACCCTGTGCTGCCATGCATTTGCTCGTTTTTTTCTGTGTTTTTTTTTTTACAGTGTACTTGAGATGTTGCAATAACAACAGATCTTCAACTGCCTTGGAACTTTTCAGAGATGCTGTGGATAGGTTTGGATTACCAAGTAGAGTAAGAGGTGATGCAGGCTCAGAAAATATAGACATTGCGCGTTTCATGATAGAACACAGAGGACTTAACCGTGGCAGTTTTCTGGTTGGAACATGATGGGCAGAGGTAAACCGGGTCCTGTCAGGATACTTCAAAGATTTGTTTCTTTTTATGGAGGCTGAAGGGATTTTACACATCAACAACCCCACCCACATTAGAGCTTTACATTTTGTTTTCATTCCGAGAATAAATAGGGCTGTAGCAGAATACACCAATCAATGGAACAATCACAGTCTTAGCACTGTGAACAGTTTGTCTCCAATCCAACTATGGACAATTGGAAGAATTCAGAGTGAAGGACAAAATGTATTAGCTGGGAGGAGGGAATGCACACTGCAAGACACAGTGGATCCTGACCTGCATCAAATTAACCCTTTAACAAATGATGGAAACCATGGCATAGAACACTTCATCTCTGCTTGCGACATTCTGGATGGTGTTTATATATAAGGATTAAGGAAGGATACCTAACTATGTTACAGAAGAGTAACCAAAATTTGACAAATAATGGTTGTATAATGATTCCAAATGACAAGAGTAATTAGTCATTTAATGTCACTGCACTTTATTGCTGCTTTAAACTTTAACATTCACCAACATTAACATTTCCTTGACTTTAACATCCACCCAAATGGAACATGATTTGTGGAGAGATATTTATTTTCAAAATGTCTTTTTTTTTTTTTTAATTGTGATAGAAGTAGAACAAAATATGTGAAAATATTTGTGTAACAGGAATACACTTTTTTTCTTTGTCCTTCTTGTCCTATCATGTTATTGCATGTTTGAATCAAGTCAAACTATGAAAATAGGAGCTCAATAATACATAACATAAAATACAATGATATCAGCTACAAATAACTAAATGGTCAATATTCTCCAACAAAAAAGCCTCTCCAACTAATAACTAACATTATTACTATTACTATTACTATTTTTTTCCATAACTACTGAGCATGCATAGTGAAAGCACCTGATGCTTGATAATATAATGAAACTAGATCACTAACAGAACGCAGTATTCTTTATACTTGTGTGAAGCACACACACACAAACGCATATTTAGGCCATGCCAAATCCAGGCGAATTTTTAATGCCAAAGTCCATGTCTGTTTTGAACTCTTCATAAGTGTCCTTCAGTGGAATTCTGATGATATTTTCACATGTATTAGCAACAGGGAATTTGGAGCCTGAAATAAACTCCAATGATGGCTCTGGGGTAAAGCCAAGAGCTGGTGGGGAGTTGCATCCGGTAGCAAAGATAAGAATCTCCTCAAGTGTAACACCTTGCATATTGACTAACAAAGACAGAGAAATATTAACATTTTAAAGATAAGCACATGCTTGAAATGACAAAGAAAATAATAATACACACATTTTTAAAAACGCAAACAAGGAATTTAAGGCGGGTGGCATTTCTTACATTCAGCATCTTGAAGGTAATCTCTCCAGAAACCCAGAGTCTTGCATTCTTTTTCATATCTGTTGCTTCCAATTTCAGACAGCTGACACCTGAAAAGAACCTCAAGGTCTTCTGCTGACAATTGTTTTGTAGGTTTCAGGAAAAATGTCTTCATCTGTTCAGGATGTTGTAACAGAGCTTCAAGAACCCCAAGACTTCTAGACCTTCTCGAAACCTTAGTGTCATTAATACATTTTAAATCAAATTACATATATGTCCCCATAAAAAAACATTAAACTATGCACCCCACTAAGCAAAATGATGTCCGAAAGACGTCTTTTCAATGTCTTTGTTACAAAAATCGGACGTTGAAATGACGTCCACTGAGGAGCCAGAATGAAAGTTTTTTTGACGTCTTTTTTTGATGTGTTCTGCACGTCCGATATAGACGTTCATCGAACTTTCGTACAAGGTTAAAAACTAGTTCAGATGTGGCCATTGTGAACATATTTCAACATCATTTATGGTCTCATTTAGACATAATTACTTTGACTATTGCTGTCAGATGATCTTAGTGAGAATTAACAGAGGTTTAAATGTTGATATTTGTTTAATTTGAAGTGTCACCATTGTGGTGATCAGTGTTTGCTTTAGTTGGGCTCTTGGTCCCCTTTCTTTTTACTTTAACTTTTCTTTGGCTGCTGTAACAGTGTGATTGTGTAACACAATTGTTGTGGCAGAGAAAGCCTAGAAAAAGTTTGAGGTGTTATCAGCTCAATGTTGATGACGACCTAATCATCACAAAATGGGCCTTTAATATTGTGTTTAAAGTTTTGTGTTTATATTTGGCATTAATAACCACCAACCTTGTGGAACTGCATTATTGGTGCTAGGGGGTGTCGCAATATACCGGTATTGACGATAATCGTGATATTCAAAGCATGAAATATCGACATCGTGTTAATTTAGAGCAATACAATATACCGGTATTGGCGATATTGGCGTTTTCTAGACGCAGCGCTCGTCCGCGCCCGCGCAGCTAGAGTGAAACATTCTGTCCACACCCGAAAAAAGTAAGCTGAGCTCGCCAGTATTAACAACAGAGTTCTTCGGCTTCAAAGAAAACAGCACCTTAGAGGTGGTCGCACACCGGACGAGAAGCGCAGTGCCACGTCTTTAAAATTCGAACACATTCTGTATGAGTGTACACACACCGGACGAGAAGCGCAGCGCGGTTCTATTCGGCGTCTGTCCGCGGCGCCCAGCAACGGCTCAGGACCGTGTTCAAAATCCTGCCGCGACACAGAGCGCAGAAAAAAGTGTTCAGATCACAGACTCAGCAACTATTGTATTTAATTGTACAGTATAATCATAACATAGTACAGACATTATCTCAATTCCATAATGTCCTTAAACATAATGATATTGCTGGCCATAAACTGAGAAAGTGCGTGTCCGGTGTGCAATACCTCGAGTTGTCATAGACGCGACGCGGCTATTATTTTACTAGTCATCATGGAATGGGAAACGTGACATTAACTGTTAACAGGGGGTTTCTGTGTTCATATATTTAATAAAGGGTTATTATAAATTAAGAACCCCGTTTTCTTTACTCGTCTTATTTTTGTATTTGTATTTGCACTTGATTTTTTTATTCAAATCTGCTATCTGCATGACTTTATTGGCACCAGTGCAACAACAGGTTTAAGAGCTTTTCAGTTCTTCAGGAAACCTTCAGACAGTGTTTGGCTTCAGTTTGAAACCAGATAAACTTCACATGCTTGTCTTCCTTCACAAAAATTTGCCATAGATTGAGTACGCAAGTAAAAATGCATGTGCCTTGTGTTTATCAGTATCCTTATGTTTGATATATTCACTATCGATATTGTGAATTCTTTTGGCCACAATAACCGTGGTGTGAAAAATCTAACATCGTGACAGCCCTAATTGGTGCCAAAAGCATTAAAATGATCACTTATTTGAAGGTGTATAAAAAGCACGTGCACATGATGTTTTGAGCAAATGTATCATATAGTCACACACAGACATCAAGATTGTGCATATTATTCACAACAATGGTGACAAAAAAAAAAAAGCTTCATGCTGCAATGCATGATGGGTAGTTTCACAGTACAAAAATCATCCTTAATTCCCAAGCTTTTTTGTTTTGATTGTCACCGTTGTTGTGATTCATATCCAAAATCTTGATGTCTGTGTGTGACTGTATGATACACTTGCTCAAAACATCATGTGCACATGCTTTTTATACACCTTCAAATAAGTGATCATTTTAATGCTTTTGGCACCAATAATGCAGTTCCACAAGGTTGGTGGTTATTAATGCCAAATATAAACACAAAACTTTAAACACAATATTAAAGGCCCATTTTATGATGATTATGTCATCATCAACATTGAGCTGATAACACCTCAAACTTTTTCTAGGCTTTCTCTGCCACAACAATTGTGTTACACAATCACACTGTTACAGCAGCCAAAGAAAAGTTAAAGTAAAAAGAAAGGGGACCAAGAGCCCAACTAAAGCAAACACTGATCACCACAATGGTGACACTTCAAATTAAACAAATATCAACATCTAAACCTCTGTTAATTCTCACTAAGATCATCTGATAGTCAAAAATAGTCAAAAACTTTCATTCTGGCTCCTCAGTGGACGTCATTTCAACGTCCGATTTTTGTAACAAAGACATTGAAAAGACGTCTTTCGGACATCATTTTGCTTAGTGGGACATGACATCAAAAACAAGACTGCCTTACTGCAGACACTACTGTCGTGTGCGAGAGTAAATCAGAACATGCCAACACTTTACAATAAGGTTTCATTTATTAATATTAAAGGGGTCATATAATGGTACATGCACTTTTACAAGTTGATTGAACTGAAATGTGTGTTGGCAGTGCCTGTACACAACCATCATAAAATGATAAAAATCCATCCAGTGTTTTTTTTAAAATCTTCTTATATGTTTCCCCCTCTCCTGAATCAAGCTGTTCGATTTTATGACGTCACAAAATCGACGCCCCTCCCACAATGGTTGATTGACAGCCGCGTTTCAACACAGCCCCGCCCTCGTGAGCGAGCTGTCAATCATAGCCCGCGCCAACCGGCGCGTTCATTGCTGATAGCTGGAGCACTGAGTAGAATGGCGTCTCGATTGTGGTGTTCTTGGGTGTAATAACGAACACAGCAGTCATTTTGAGGTTCCTAAATCCGAACCGCTGAAGATGCAGTGGCTAAGTTTGTTTTTCGAAGGGAATATTCCCCACGATCAACGTCAATGCTGTCATGTTTTCGCGAATCATTTCACACACCAGACTGCTTTACACACGAGGGTCAGTATAAAGCTGGTTTTGCTAAGAAGCTGCTCCTGAAAAAAGGATCGGTACCAACTATTCGTGTTCCTGCTGCACCTCCAGAAGAAGTGAGTGAGTGTAACGTTTTATTAACCTTTATATTAATCTCTATATTAATCTTTGCAAATCGCTTGCTGCACGCTTCACGATGAATGCGGCTATTTTTACACTCAGTGTACATTACGGCATGTTTTCTATGTACGACGTTCTCAATATAATTCATAATCCCATGTTTATAATGAACAACGCGTTATGGTTATTGTGTTAAATTGTGTTTCAAACGGTGTAAGCACAGAACAGTGGGGCGGGGTGAGCAAAGCTCATTATCATTTAAAGACACATGCACTCAAACGGCGTGCTGAAAACAGAGCTGTTTTTGACCAGGTAAAATTAGTGTTTTCTTATAATACTAATGAGCATTTTTAATTAAAGTATATTACAAACTTTTTTGTACGTTTTACAGCATTTTTTAACCTATGTTAATGTCAGTTAAAAATATTCATATTCATGTTAGTTCACAGTGCATTAAGTAATGTTAACAAATACAACTTTTGATCTAAATAATGTTGTAGTAAATGTAGAAATTAACATGAAGTAAGATTAATAAAATGCTGTAGAAGTATTGTTTATTCTTAGTTCATGTTAACTAATACTAATGTTAACAAATGAAAACTTATTGTAAATTGTTACCCAAAACACATACCAAATAATAATTGCAATATTAATGTTAGTTTTTTACCTTTCAAATGGTGCTCTTGTTCTCTGCAGGATGTACCAATGTGCCAAATCCTTAGTCACTTCGGCTTTGTTTGAGCTAGTTATTGTCCTCCGACACCCTGACACTAGCCTGGGAAAACCCAGACAACTTCCGACAAATTTAGATTTGCTCTGAAAGTAGTCTGGCAAAGAGCTCATTCAAGCCCATTTCTAATCCGGCGAAATCGCGGCACCAATCAGAAACGTTGAGGCGGGCTTTACACGATGACTATCGCTCTGATTGGTTTTAGGTCTATCCAGAGGCATTTGAGCGACATCTGTTGGTGAAGCGCAACTTTTATGCATTATTATTCAATTTGCAAACACATGAGGACAGTCTCCATGAAAGACCCACTGGCAGATGAACGTGCTACTACATTTCTTTCCGAAACGGTAGGAAATTAAAATAGATTTAATAGAGGATTTTAACTGTGGCAAGATGATTGACAGGGCAGTTTACGTGACAGGATGCACGCGACAGATCCGTCCGATAAAGAAGATGAAGTAGTATGTCCCAAAGCTTGCCTACTTTTTTGCTACACATTCAAAAGTAAATACCTTTTCTTCACAAAAAGACAACATACTTTTATGGCGTAGTGTAACTTAGGCGAATTGGGACGCAGCATATGGCTTTACACGATGACGACCGCTCTGATTGGTTTAGGTCTATCCAGTTGCGCCCAGAGGCATTTGAGCGACGTCCGTTGGTGAAGCCCCTTTGGAAATGAGTTATTAATGAAGCTTTGCCAGACCATAACTCCATAACCCAGTTACTACTGAGAATGGTCTGGTTTTAACCAGACTACCCTGACAGGCTAAGCAAGTGATCTGCTTTACGCACTGCCTCCATTAGTTGGTCCTCTGACACTGACTCCTTGATCTAAAACAAACATATTTTACACAACATGACCCTGAAATCATTAGAAACGTGTAATTGTAAAATCATTTTCATAACTTTGCATAAATCAGACTGATAAAAAAATGGATGAAAAAGACATTCAATGTGTATTTAAATATAGTCATACTTCTCTCAAGACTGACTGTGTTGTCCAAATCTGGAATGTCATCAATGCTGACTTCAGTCTTTTCTGGACCATTAATGAGAGCATCTACCAGTATCTCAGAGAGGAAGTGAGGCGTCTGTCCTCCATGTACAATGGACATTGCCATTAACTGGCCAGCAAGGTAGTATCCATTATTTTTCAAAGCTACAAATGTGAAGAAATAAAAACATAACATTGACAAAAGGAACTGTAGAAAAATTTAGGATGCTTAATAGTCATAAAAAATAGATACTACAATAAAGTTCTAAAGTAATTCACCTTCTGAATTGCATGCAAGAACTTTTGCATCAGTTGGTCCTTCAAACATTCCACTAATGTCTTTAAGCTCTTGAAAGCATAGATGAAAAAATTCTCGCTTTGGTCCGCCATGATCAACTGCCCCCTCCGAACGACCAAGATAATCTGTAAATTTGATGTCCATCCTTTTCTCAGGTGAAAAATTTGGTCGATTCATAGCTCGGGCAGCACCATCCAAAACATTACGTCTGACAATGTTGAATCGAACCACTTCATCAACCTTTATCTGCCTACGCAGATTTCCAACAATGTCTTCCAATGGAACACCACCACTGCTAAAATATATTGTACTTATTTAGAAGCAAACACTTTTTAGACAATAGATATTAATTATACTGTCATATGTAACAGTGGTCAGGCGGTGAAGAGACTGAGACCAAAACTGGCTATAGAAGTTTATAGAAGTTTAGAGAAAACTGGTTAAGCCATTTGAGGGTAGGCTTCCCCATCCCCCATGTCACCTGGTCAAACAGGATAAAGGAAGGTGTGCTCTGGCTCTCTGGGCTCTTCTTGGCTGGGTACGAATAAAGTAGGTGGTCTTTCTCTCTCCCTTTCTCTCTCTTTCTCTCTCTCTATCTAGTGATGGCAAAATGAGGCTTCCTGAACCACTGAGACCTCGCAGGCCATTGCTTCAGCTAAAGGTTCATTACTCGAAGCTTCATTCAGCATTGCTCACTAGTGACACCTAGCTACTGTGCAAAGAAATAGCAGACAAATTAATTCATTCTGAACCAGTGTCGCGCCCTCCCTCCCTAATTTTATAAAAAATATTTTTTTATATAAAAAAAATTATATTTTATAAAAATGCTTTTATAAAGAAAAATATTTATTTGTAATGTAAATATATTTATATTTAAATGTATATTTTATTTAAAAAAAATTATAAATAAAAAATATTTATTTATTTTGTTCTCACTGTTGATGTTTGCAACCTTTCATTTGCAATAATGAAAAGACATGATCAGACATTTGTCCATTACTGTGTATAATATAAAATATGTATCTTTCTCTGTCTGAATTTACTTGTCAAGAGTAACACACACAGTTCATCAATTATTCATAAATTGTTTTTTTATTAATTTAACAGATTATAGATAACAGATTAAAGTAAACTGCAACAGAATAGTCCGGAAGGAAGGAAAATAAAAATAGAAAAATAGAAAATCCAGAGCAATCCAAGTAATCTTATCTAATTAATATAACAAGACTATAATATAGGCCTACTATAATAATAATATACTATAACTATTCTTTTTTTTTTTTTGAACTTTATTGCCCATAATAAACATTGCTGGCAATTTATGCAATACAGGAACACTCTCTCCATGAGAGGTTGAAGAAAAAATAAAATAAAAAAATAATAATAATAATAATAATAATAAATAAAATAAAAAAAAAATAAAAAAAAATAAAAAAATAAAAAATAATAAAAAATAAAAAAATAAAATAAAAAGGGGAGTCACCTTGTGGTTGAGCTATGTTCAAGAGACATATTGACAACATAGAAGCAGGATAAATACATCATTGAATATCACCGTATGTTTAAGTTATTATTCTAAATCAAGGCCTAGAATGACAGGAGACCATCTTCTTACAAACACAGGTAATTTCAACTGTAACAAAGCAGTCATATTTTCCATTGTACGGACCTGCTGGATTCTTTGTATCCACTGGGCAATTGTAGGGGGGCTAGGCTTCATCCAGTTAATAGTGATCATTTTTCTTGCAATCATTAACAATATATGTAGCATATGGTGTTGGTCCTTAGAAAGCAAGTTTTCAGGTATTTTTTCCAGTAAAAAAATTAAAGGGTCCAAAGGGAGATCCACTCTGAAAATTTTGTCCACTTCCTCTTTAATATCTTTCCAGTATGCCTGTATCACAGAGCAGTCCCAAAATATGTGGGTATGATCCCCCACCATGCCACAGTTCCTCCAGCAAGTGTTGGGGGCATTGTTTTTAAACATTGATACCTTAAGAGGGGTTCTAAAGAATCTTATCTTCATCTTCCAGTCAAATTCTTTCCACATTGGACTTCCAATCCCTGTATGACTAGCCCGACATATGTCTTCCCATGTTTCATCCTCTATAATTGTATTAAATTCCATTTCCCATTCATTTTTAATATGAAAAGTATCGTCTGATATGTCTTTCATAAGACTCTTATAGATATGTGATACCTGATGCCTTGTTGATATCACTTTTTGAGAAATATGTATAAAATACCGTTCAACATCAGTTGGCTCTCTTTTAAGACTATCCCAATCTAAGTGCTTTGTGATATAATGTCTTATTTGTAGAAACCTATACATGTCATTTGAGGGCAAGTCAAACTTTTCTTGCAGTTGTGAAAATGCTCGCAATGTGTTGTTTTCAAACAACTGATTTATAGTAACCAACCCTTTTTCCGCCCATCTTCTGTATGCTAGGTCTGTCACCGATGGGAGAAACTCAATGTTACCAATAATGGGCATTGCCCTTGACATAGCCATAGATCCCTTTAACTGTTTCTGGGTACACTTCCAAACCTTCAGTGTGTGTTTGACCCATATATTATTAATTTTAATTTTTTTTTGAGCCTGCAGACTAAGAAATGGAATAGTAGATATTGATATTCCTTTTAAAGAATTCTGCTCTATGGATTTCCACCCACTTTCTTCATCTTTGGTCACCCATGCCACTATTGCTCTAAGTTGGGCTGCCCAGTAATACAATTTAAGATTAGGTAGACCCAGTCCTCCTTTTTCTTTACTTGCCATCAATATTTTTAGACGTATTCTGGGTCTCCTATTTTGCCAAATAAAATGTGATATACGTTTTTCAAGAAGCTTAAGCGTTGATTGTGGTACATGGACAGGCAAAGATTGAAACAAGAAAAGGAGTCTAGGAAGAATATTCATCCTTACTGACTCTATTCGGCCAAAAAGTGACAAAGGCAGCATATCCCACCTACTTATATCTTGGTTGATCTCTTTGACTAGTTTGTGATAATTGGATGAGTAAAGTTGTGTTGGTTTTGGTGTCAAAATAACACCTAAATATCTAAATCCCTGTTTGGATTTCCTAAATGATACCAAATTGTCTAATTGTTGAGGCCAATCACCACTTATCATCATTGCTTCTGATTTATTTGTATTTATTTTATATCCTGAAACTGCACCGTAACTATTCAGACTATTTAGAAGGGCAGGGATAGAAACCATGGGGCGTTCTAAGAATAGCAAAATATCATCCGCAAATAAAGCTAATTTGTGTTGAATCATTCCCTCGTCAGGAATGCCCAGTATGAGAGGATTTGTCCTTATTAATTCTGCCAATGGCTCTATGCTTAAGGCAAATAATGAAGGAGATAAAGAATCCCCCTGGCGTGTGCCGCGTCCCAATGGAAAGAAATTGGAGCAATGTCCATTCACTCTGACTCTGGATTTCGGGTTTTTATAAAATATACATATCCAATTAATAAATGTGTCGTTGAAGCCCATACATCTAAGAGTCTGTTGGAGAAAAGTCCAATCAACCCTATCAAATGCCTTCTCAGCATCTAGGCTGAGAAGCATTGAAGGCGTGCTCCTTTTGGCTGCAATGGATTGCAAGTTTAAAGCCCTCCTGACGTTGTCCACGCCCTGTCTATTACTAATAAACCCGGTTTGGTCCGATTTTACCAGTTTATGTATGAACTTTTGTATTCTTTTTGCTATAATTGAGGTAAGAATTTTAAGATCAACGCACAGGAGGCTAATTGGGCGATAGGAAGTACATTGGGTTGGGTCTTTGTTTTCTTTGTGGATAACACTTATTATTGCTTCTGACCATGATAAAGGTGGATCTCCCTTCTCAAGTGCATAGTTATAGACTTTACACAAAATTGGGGTCAGGTCATCTATGAATGATTTATAGTATTCTCCTGGGAAACCATCTATACCTGGGGATTTATTATTTTTAAGTTTTAAGATATTGTCCCGTATTTCTTTTTCTGAAATTGGCAGCGACATTATGTCCGCCTCGTCTGATGTTAGTTTTGCCAAATTAATGGATCTGAAAAAGGATTCCATCTTTTCTTTTTTCTGTGGATCCTTCTGTTCTTCATATAACTTTCTATAATACGTGGCAAAAGCCTCTGTAATATCAGCAGGTTGTGTTAGGATTTCGTCACTCTCTGGGCTTTTTATTTTGTGAACTGTCCTGCTATTTTGCTCTTTCCGCAATTGAAAAGCCAACAGGCGGCTTGCTTTGTTTCCCATTTCATAATATTTTCTATTTATGAATCTTAAAGCCCCCTCTGCTTTGTAGGTTAATAATTCGTCCAATTTTTTCCTTGTCTCTTTCAGTGCATGTAAAACTACCTTTTTATTAGATTTTTGATATTCTGTTTCTTTTTGCTTAATTTCTTTCTCTAACTCATCCTGTTGCCTTAGCCTTTGCTTTTTCAATCTAGAAGAAATGGCAATAATATAGCCCCTCATCACAGCCTTCGCCCCTTCCCATAGAGTTATTGGAGAAATGGTGTTGTCTTCATTTGTCTCAAAATAATTTATTAATTCCTTATGTATTTCTTGTTTAATTAAATCATCATTTAACAATGAGACATTGAGCCTCCAGTATTTAAATGATTTGGTTGGCCCTATCTTTATTTTTAAGGTGACTGGAGCATGATCAGATATGGTGATTGGCTCTATATTACACTCATTGACCCTAAAAAGATCTGGTCCCGATGTTAAAAACATGTCTAACCTGGAGTAGCTGCCATGAACCTGTGACTTAAAAGTAAAGTCCTTCTCTTTGGGATGTAGGTGCCTCCATACATCCACTAAGCCCAATTCGTTCATCATTGCCTGTAGTGCAGTGGACTTTCTAGATACTGAGCCAACTTCTGCAGGTAGCCTATCTATGTTTTGTCTCAGGACACAGTTAAAGTCGCCTCCTATTAACACAACCCCTGTTCCTGTGCCTGCTAATAAAGTTGCTATGCCTTTAAAAAAGACAGCACAATCTTCATTTGGGGCATATATATTGAGCAGTGTTATTTTTGTGCCACTAATATCACCCTTTACCAAGATATATCTCCCATTTTTATCTTTAACTGTTTCTGTATGGTTGAAGTATACTGATTTATTAAATAGGATGGCCACGCCCCTTTTTCGTCCCTTTTCAAATGAAGAGCTGAATACCTGATCCACCCATTCTCTTTTAAGCTTTAAATGCTCTTTTTCTGACAGATGAGTTTCTTGGATCATTGCTATAGAACAATTTAATTTTTTAAGCTGGCTCAATATTTTTTTCCTCTTGATTGGATTACCTAAGCCCTTTACATTATAGCTAATGCAGTTTAGACTATTAATTCCCGTTAACTATTATATGAACATGTTAGAGGCTTATCCTTACACCTATTTATATCACTCATTCTTGACATTTGAACATATCTGTTAACAAAGCTCCACCATTAACCTGATTAAAACTCTCAAGGTGACAGTAACAATATAAACACAAAATACAACGTCTAACTATATGAACAATGAACTTCCACATACCCAAATGATTTGCTGTATGCCAGTAAAATAATAAACAAAGTATCTTTAAGCTAAGCAAACCATATCCCGTTGTGACCTGGGCAGAGGATGGTGACAGTTCCTCCGTGGGATTCACACAAAGTGCCTTGGCTGCTGTCGTCCAGCTCGTGGAGCGGTTGCTGCTCGTTGTGCGTATTCACTCACAGTTCAGTTGAGTTCCGTCCATTGAGACTAAAAGGAAAAGTTAATGATCCTAACATTATGCATATCCATACAAAAAGAACTAGCCTCGGCGTTCACGTCACTCCCTTATTGGAAGAGGGCAGTAAGATCCGCAGAAGGCAATGCTCCCGTTGCACCTTCCCCCCGCCTCTCACCCACGACATTCCACCTGTAGCGGGACATCTCGCCCTCCATCTGTGCTCTTTCATCGACTTTTGGATGTATATTGTACTTCGCCAGGACTGGAAGAGCCTCTGTGAGCGTGGGGTAGGTCTGTTCCCCAGTTTCCATGGTAATTTTCAGTTGCGCTGGATAGAGGCACTTGGCTTTAATGCTCTTCTCCTTTAGTTGTTTGATGACATTTCGCACTTGTGTTCTCTTCCTCTGCAATTCCGGAGAGTAATCGTGGTCGAAGTATATTTGCTCATCTTTGTATATTAATTTTTGGCTCCATGCTTGTCGAAGGATCTTGTCTTTGACTGAGTAATCCAAAAATTTGACGACTAAAGACCTAGGTGTAGCATTGGGGTCTTTCGGTTTGGAGACTGTAGAGCGGTGTGCTCTTTCTATTTGCATATTCACGTCCGGCACTGGTTTAAGAACAGCTTGAATCAGTTCCTTGACAAATGTCTCCACATTTTTCCCCTCGCTACCCTCAGGCACTCGATAGATCCTCAGATTGTTACGTCTTGATCTGTTCTGTAAATCCTCATATCTAGCTGATAAGTCCATCTCTCGGCGCAACAGATAGCGTATAGCTCTCCCATATCTCCTGCCGTCGTCTTCGGCAGCACTTATACGATCTTCCGCCTCCATGGTTCTTTTCTCTAGCTTTGTCATTTCGCCTTTCAGTTCTTCCATTGATGTCTCCAGCTTCTTGAGGGATATTTTTGTCTGAGTATGTCCTTCTCGGTTTTCTGATCTTAACTTTTCTAGCTCGGCTAGTATTTTGGATTCTGGGCTATCGCTATCGTTGCTAGCATGTTGATTTGATTTCAAATTATCGTTCTTCTCTTTTGACGTCTCTTGTTTATTCGCAGGTCTGTTTCTAGAAGATGTTGCCATTGTCAGTTCGTGATGTAAAGCCGAGTTTTAAGTATTTTGTTAGGTTTTTTAGTATTTGGTTGGACGGAGCTCAACTTCAAGGTTGCTGCTCACAGCATTGCGTCACCGGAAGTCATACTATAACTATTCTAACCTGATAATGTAATAATATACAGCCCTCACATATGACACAATAACGACAATGACAATGATAGTTATCTAACTCTCTGACTCTCTGACACTACTACAACTGCTTCTACTACTGCTGACAACACCCACAAGGTGGCGCGAGTTTCGAACCGGCTTTAATCCGGAAGCGACACTCAGACCGAACCGATGACGTCGCCACACAAACCGAGGCCTCGTTTGTCATTAGTCACGTGATTTTCACGTTAACAACACAAGCCTCGAATCGCGGCTTCATCTGGCACGCCCACTTTTTCTCGACACACGCTCCGACGCCTCGGTTCAAATGTCACATCACTATCTCTATCTATCTCAGGTACAAGCTGGGTAAGATTCTTTGGTGTAACCAATGTCTAGATATTTGAATTGATTGTGGAATTGATCTCTGATATCTGAAATATTAAATTGCTACAATGTGATTATTCCAACTGATTTTGACATTGTTCATTTAATGGTTAAAAGGAATGGTCAAACATTCGCTCACTTTTAGTGAGGCACAGATATTATTAAAACCTTTCATTTATGGAGTCAGATGAAATAAACGAGTATACATATGATTAATGTATTACAAATTTAACCAACCAATACTTTGCATGAGTGAGGACAGAACACGTGATTCCTTCCCTGTGTATTGGCGAACCGGCAGATTGGACCAATACAGCGGGCCTTACAAAATAGTGACCTCGGTGACGTGATCTCACAACACAGGCGAGCAACGTCCTTTCCAGCAAAGTAGCCTCTCAGGATTTAAAAACCAGCACGAGGTTTGAACGTCTTCTCTTTCTTCCGCTGCTATGGTAAGTAAACTTTTTCTGCCCTTTATAGAAGTGTTGAAGAAATGTTTGTAGAAACGTGATGTGGCAGCCAGATGAAGAATGAAGAACCTTATGTATTAGATTTTAAAGATCTCCTTGTTTTGCCTAAGCAACAAGAAACAAAACCTAAAGTGAGAATAACATCTTCCAAATAATTAATAACTCGATGAAGAGCCGAAAAAGTAAAGCCTAAAAGTTCAAATCAACCGCATGATTTTGTAAATAAAAAGGCAGATCGATGCATTGTTTATGAAAAGAAAATTTTGGGAAAACAGGATGATATGATTTACGGGCTAAAACTCAAATATCAAAGATAATGCTAAATGCTATTGGCATGCTGTTTTCAAAATGCTCAAAGGCTAATGCTAAATGCTAAAGCCATGCTGCGCCCGAGGCTAATGCTAAATGCTAAAGCCATGCTGCGTCCAAAACGCTTAACCCTTGTTTTGTGTAACTGGCTGACTGGTAGGTGTCAGGATACAGACCAGGAGACAGAGGTAAGTGAATCCAAACACAGCTTTATTTAAAGTGACAAAAGTGCAAGGTGAGTATTCATTCAATTTAAGTGCAGATTCCGTGAAGATGAGTCGAAGTGGGGCAAAAAGCAGGTAAGCACTTTCACTTCAGATAAGTTGATGTCAAGTAATCACAGTTCAGTAATATTTGTCTCTTCTCTTTCAGATGCGATCGACAGCAAGCAAACTTGGATGAAACAGTGGAAACTCAAAGGAACACAGGATCTCAGGCAGCATGGACTCAGACAGGATGTCTGAAGACAGCACAACAATGACATAAAGGTGAGTGTTTCAGGTAAGTATTCATTACAGCTTGAAGTCTTGATGTATCAGACGAAAACGGAGACAACAGATTATGGTCTGTTCCTGTTGGAGGCTTGACCAAGACTGAAATCACAGTGAGTGTTTTATGAGGTGGTTGATGAGGTAACTGATGATAAACAGGTGCAGGTGATCAGTAATCTGGAGAGTGAATGCAGGTGTGCCAAAGAGGATACTGGGAATTGTAGTGCAGAAACAGATGGTGAACGTGACAGTAGGCCCAAAAGCCACATTGAAAACATTAGTGTGAAATCATGTGTACTGATCATGTCCTGTTTACATTATGGGCTGAAAAGGTTGAGCCTACACTGTACAAACTCGGTAGAAAAGGTCTTAACATGGATGCTGTTGACAATGAAATTTTCACTTGGTGGAAAGCAGTGGGTAGTAAGCAGAAGAAATCAAAACATGTTGAAATAATTGAGGCTTTAAACTTCATAAGTTATAAACGGCTAAATGAGTTAACAAAATTTCTAGCTTCGCTTATGGATGCTAAATGTGAAGAAGTGCATTCTAAAAATGCAGAGGCACAAAAGTCTGAGGAAAAGATTCAAGATCTTCAAACACAGCTAGATAAATTACTAGCTGAGCTGTTAGCCCTGACTAAAAAGTGTAAAAATCACAAAGAGACCATTGCAGATCTCAAGGCTAAGCTAAATGCTAAAAGCAAGTCTCCCAACAAGTTTAACAGCGATTGGGCTAAAAATGTACACTTCTTAGATGAGGCAGCCTGCTCTAATTATCTCGCATCTTTCCAGACAGATGAAGCATGTGATAAAGTTATGAAAAGAGTGCCTGTTTCAGCCCTTAAAGGAGAACTCCGGTCAATTTTAACATTGAGCTAATTTTTTTTGTAAATTTGGAGTGCTGTCAGTACAGAGAACAACGACAAAAATCGGTGTTGCCTACACCGTGTTATCCTCTTTTTAAAATTTGCACCCTGTTGACTTCAATGGGGCAAGTTTTAAACCAGCTTTTAGCCTCTTAACATCCTTGATGTGTCATTACAAGTGCACAGGTCATGTGAGTGATTCCTTCTGAGTGAACACAAGTGAATCTGACTGCAGTAGATGTGAAAGATATGGATAAAAATGATGTTATTTCAGCCAGCGCACATACCTGTATTTACTTCCTGTTTTCGGGTGAAGTCCAAAGTAGTCGATTGTCGAGTTCACGCGCGTGATCATAGGTAACTAAACCTATGCGCGAGAACTCGACAATCGACTACTTTGGACTTCGACCGAAAACAGGAAGTAAATACAGGTATGTGCGCTGGCTGAAATAACATCATTTTTATTCATATCTTTCACATCTACTGCAGTCAGATTCACCCGTGAAGGAATCACTCACATGACCTGTGCACTTGTAATGACACATCAAGGATGTTAAGAGGCTAAAAGCAGGTTTAAAACTTGCCCCATTGAAGTCAACAGGGTGCAAATTTTAAAAAGAGGATAACACGGTGTAGGCAACACCGATTTTTGTCGTTGTTCTCTGTATTGACAGCACTCCAAATTTACAAAAAAAATTAGCTCAATGTTAAAATTGACCGGAGTTCTCCTTTAAGGTGATACGGCACCCATACGGCACAGAGTCAACCATTCGGCGTCCTTTAACAGTAACTGAATGTAGCTTGTTTAAAGCAGAGATCGGACCATTCCCTTTGAAAGGGGCATTCGAACCATGGTGGAGACGCATTGTTAGTCTAAAACATGCATTTCAGTTCAAACCAAAAGATATTTGGCAAATTGTTGTCAGCTCAATTCCAGATGTTCTGATACCACAGGTTTTGATGACGGGCACCATTGTGCAGTCAATGCATCAAAATGAGCCTGAGAGCGAAATCTTGAATAGACTAAAACAATGCCTTCGCAAGCTGCGTGGTTGTAGTCCTGTTGGATGGGAATTGATTTTCAATCGGAAACAGAGTACTGAAGAATCGTTTGAGATATATGCAGAAAATATGTTTGAACTTTTTGAGGAGTATTCTGGAATTGAAGGTGTTAACCACAACAATGTAATTCTCCTTGAATTCCTGCTTACAAATGCAGGGCCGCGTGTACAGCAATCACTCATGTGTGGTGCTTCTCCAGCACAAAATACATTCGAAGGTATTGTTAGCTGGGCAACCAGAATTGAGTCACGGAAACAAATGCATGGTGAGGTAGCTGTGTTAGAATGTCATGAAAATCCTCCATCTACAGGAGAATTCAGAAAGCCACACTGTGGCAAACTGAACAGATTCTGTAATTCCTGTCACAAAACAGGCCATACAGAGGAAAAGTGCTGGTCACTGGGCAGAGGCAGATGTCCACCCTATTTCATAAAATGCAGACAATCACAATCTAATGACAAAAACCAGCACTCTGCAAGTAACCAAAGCTCAAATGCATCTAAAACTCTTACTGACCTAACAACTTTGGACGCTCAAGGCCTTCAGCTATTAACGTCATTTGCTAGTCGGGTAGCAACCCAATAGCAAATAGCTTAATAGTTTAAAATCTCTTCAAAAATTCATTGAACCTGTGTGCATTTTCAAAATTGAAATTGTGCTTAACACATCGTGCACATAGAACACAATTTGGTTGTTTGTGCTACAACATGCACAGGCTAATTTAAAGTTTATTGTTTAAACACAGGATTGCTTTACTGTAAGTGTAGTTGAAACACTTAGGCAAAGGTGATATAGATGTTGTATTCTATTGCTTTGCTGTGAGTGTATTTGGAACACTTAGGTAAAAGGTTGTAGATGTTGTATTCTTGGCCGTGTGTCCTGTGTAAACTGAATTAAACACGTGTGTCTATGCGGAATTTGGTGGCTATAATGTGATTCACAATGAATTTGAAAATTAGAAACTGCGAACGCATCTCATTAATCCTGAAACAAAAACCTTTTCATATTTAAGGCTTCGGAGAACAAAATATTGTCACGTTTGAATTTATTCTGAATTACTCTGAGATTTGTTTTTACCAAATAGATTAACGGATTCGTATATTTCCACAAGATTGCGTCAGAGATTGGCGACGGCTAATAACTGATATCAGGAAGTGTGCGGGCTGCTTGGATGAGAGGATGGGTTAGTTCGACTAGGATCAGCTTTACGCTGGTTGATTAACCTAGCTTGAACGCTTCCGATGACTTCTGTTCTAATTTAATGTTACTCTAGAAAAGTGTGCATGAAAATTCACGGGCTTGGCTAATTCAAAGTTATTAAAGAGAAGTAAAGTTGATCTGCTGGCGTCTTTAATGGTGGCCAAAACTTACTAAAGTAAAACGATTGAGTTAAATTCCTGAAGGGCATCCAAGAGGGCTACTGAATATATCTTTGATTGTTGCGCATGTACGGCAAAATCCCTAGATATTTAGCCATTGCCTCAGCTTCTGATCTTCGGGACTGACCACTTGTGTCGTGCATCCTTAGGAGAAGGACTGCAAAGCGATATAGTTTCCTTATCTATGAACGGAAAATATAAAGTAAGAGTAAATAGAAGAATCAAACGTTATAATGGCCATTTAAAAAGACTAAATGAGAAGAAGAGGTATTTGAAACCTAGAAAAGAGAAACAGCCAATGTACATCTTATCAGTCCTGAGCCAAAAGCCTTTTCATATTCAAATAATTTGACTTGTATTGTTAGAGAATATAATTATATTATAACTTGAATTATAATAAACATTATATTACACTCGCAGAGCATAATAATAATTGGAGAAGTGTGACTTTCGTCATTAAAATTTAATTTCTGAAACAGAATTTTATTTGTGTGCTACCCAGTGCCAAAAAATGGGAGGGGTATGCCTTTATTTTCACCGTTAGAAAACACGGCTAGAATTGTGGCACAGGTAATAGCAAACCAAATTGTGCAATAACTAAAATGTAATCTAATCAGAGAAGTAAATTTACGAGGAGGGTGTGAAATGCTAAACAGCAGACAGAAGTACCACAGTTTTTTGCAGGTCAAAAAATATCTGCACTAACTAAAATGTGTGAACGACACCATAAACCGCAAATGCTGACCAGACAACCCAGAGATCTGCCTGTAGTGAGAGAAAGCAATGAGCATTGCACATGCAGCGGACTGAAGGCTGAACTGAAAGAGCAGCTTCAGGTGTCACAACACACTGAAACAACAGCAACAATTCAGACTTGGTCAATGAAACTCGGTTTCATGTGACATCTGGAAGTAAAAATTGCAACTGACATGATAATGGAACAAGTAAAAGAATTCCACACGTCTGAATTTAACTCGCTTCGTCATAAAAAAAAAAAAAAAAAAAACTTTAATCAAATATTGCTCCGAACATTTGTCTAAATTAACTTACTAAAAAAATGAATAGAAACATAACTACTTTGCCATTGAAAACAAAACTTTTTTAATGGCTGCAACATAGGGCAGGCTGTGTAATGAAAAGAAAGAAAGAAAAGAAAACGGGCTCCAGTCAGACTCGGGTTGAGAATTCTGCTGAGCTGTCCGACACGGGCCGGGCTAGGGCCTAGATTTGAGGACCACACACACACACACACACACACACACACACACACACACATGTCTGGTGCACTATCTTTGTGGGGACTCTCCATAGACGTAATGGTTTTTATACTGTACAAACTGTATATTCTATCCCCTTACACTGCCCCTATCCCTAAACCTGCCCATCACAGGAGACATTCTGCATTTTTACATTTTCAAAAAAACTAATTCTGTATGATTTATAAGCTTTTGTACCCATGGGGACCTCAATTTAGGTCCCCACAGTGACACGAGTCCCAATGAGTCTGTGTGCATTCAGGTTTAAGTCCACACCGGTGTAGAAAAACATGTCCACACATACACACACACACTCACACTCACTCTCACTCTCTCTAAAGAAGCTATTTTGGAGGATGCCAGAACAGTTTCAGTTCCCGTTGACTTCTGTTTAATTGTTGGTCAAATGGGAACTGAAACAGTTATTACCAGCATATTTTTTAGATTCCATGGAAGCAAGTCATATTGGTTTGGAAGTTGAGTTGTGGCTTGTGGGTCACTTGTGGGTGAACTAACCCTTTAACATCATGCATAAAGATTTTATTTCGACACCCAACTCTAACATGGAATTTCAGCTCAGTACGATTTAATGATAGAATTAGCGGGGTTAACTGAAAAGCTAGACACACACTCATATAGTATACACATTTACATGTACATTTAATCATAGAAGCAATCAAACAAACAATATGGCAATAATATACAAGTACATAAACGAACTGTCCTGTTTGTGTAACGTTACAGCACTGATAGATGAAAAAGTTTTTTAACCTTTATTTATTTATTAGCAATATTTAAAATTAGATTCCACATTTTATCCGATATTCAGACTGTCTCTATATTATACAGGACTTTTTTTTTTTTTTTCTGGTTGACTAGTAGTAATAAGTAGTAAATATATATATATATTTTTTCCTGCTGAAAGAATGCATAAAGAAGAAAGCTAAAATATTAATTGTGATGAATGAATATTAAGTTAACTGCCTCACTGTTTATTTTTGCTGTCTATATATAGATTGTAACACACAGCACATGAAACATGATGGAGGGTGATGTAGAAATTGCCATTGTTGGCATTGGATGCCATTTTCCTGGAGGTAGGCTAACATTATTTTCATTATTTGTTCATGCTATGATTTTGGCCTTAATAGTATTTACATTGTATGTTCTCCTCTCTTTTAGGCGAGGGACTTGAAAACTTCTGGCGAGTCCTCCTTCATGGAGAGAACTGTGCAGTTCAGATCCCGGACGACAGGTTTAAGCTCTCTCAGTGGTACGACCCAGACGAGAGTAAGGCCGGGAAGACGCACACGGCAAAAGCAGCGCTCATCGATGGGTAAGTCTTCGGTTCATGTGCCCTCATAACAAGATCTTTCTAATGTACAGTCATTCGCCCCAACCAGTTTATATGATTCACCCCAAACGTTTTCAACATGATGCCAAGACAGTGAAGATGTTGGATGTAGAATATCTCAAACGGTGTTGCCATGATGAGGGATTAACGTAGGTAACAGGAAGAGTCTCATATCTTCTCAACAATTATACATCTTTTATTATGATATAAAACAATACAAATATTAGAAATAAGAACTTTTCTTTCAATTAAAGTATGTGTAAGTCAGTGTTAATTTTAAATTCTGATTTAGTTTTAGTCTTAGTCTTTCATCTGAATTTAATTTTAGTAGACGAAATACAATAAGATTTTAATGATCTACAGTAGATATAAATCGACAAAAATATTGTTGACTGAAATCTTTTACAATAAAAGTTTAGTTGTAATTGTTAATTTTGAATTTCTCTAAAATGTTCAGTCTGTCCCGAATAGAGTTCTCGTTCTCTTTTTAGAGTCGTCACTCTTATCCAGATCTACATGTCTGCTCTCCTCTTTCTCCCAGATGTTTGCATTTTTGAACGTTTATGAGACGAGCGCATGCCAACTCGTGGGTAGATCAGCACGTTACAGTTTGTGCGCATCTACCTCAAACGCAGGACTTCATTCTGACGGGATCTCCTCCCAGATCGTCCCTACCAAACATTTTCATCTAGTTTTTATGTGTTGATGAAAATGTCAAAAAAATTTCGTCATAGTTTTAGTCATTTAAAACTGGATTTATTTAGTTATAATAAATAAAATAAAAAATGTCATACATAGTATAACAGCATTTTAAACAGGGCTGAGAAAACGCTCATAAAAACATTATTCAGGCATCATTACATTTCGTAGGTATAGCATTGTGGATGTATATTTCGACATTATCAAAGTCTAAAATCTGTCACAGTGTAGATTTTTATTTATTAAATTATTGAAATGTAATTTGTATTTAAATACATTTAAGATGAGTATTTTTGTATTTTCAAAATACATACAATACTTTCTGCCAGTCAACCTGTTTATCAGGGTCCTGATTTCGTGCATTAACTAGTTCAGACACGCCTCTGCCCCCAGTGTGGAAAAGCGTGAATCGATGGAACTTTTCCTAAATGGTTTACATAGATGGGCCTGTTTGTGGGGAAAGCAAAGTTATCCGTGCAGCTTTTAGTGGGCAGGAATTACTGGAACGCTGGAGTGGAAAAAGAAGCACTGATGAATGATTTCAATTGCTAAGAAGCGTTTGCCAATTCTTAAAATACTTTTTCTCAACTCTTAACACAGCAACACACCTATATCACACAGTTAGCCAAATAGTAAATGTTCTGCCCAAAACCAAATTTTCTTAAATAAATACAAACTCTACATTTCAAAATGCAAAAAAAAAAAAAAATCTTTTCAGTATGCTCAAACTCTATCAAAACACTGCAAACCCGTTTCAAAATCGAATAATTCGGTCAAAACTCTAGCACTCGTTTTCTATCCAACATGAACACATAGTAAATCATAGTGCAATGACTGTCAAAATACTAACAGTTGGTGGCATTACTGCATTACTTGTCATGTTTCAGTTCTATCTGTATAGAACAGACATATGAAATCCTTTTTTTATTCATTCAGCTGTGTGTGTGTGAATACATGGTGCATTAGATAGTATGTGTACAACATAATATCTAAATGTGAAGGAGTCATCAATACTTTATAGTATGTACAACTGATAAAAAAAACAGTAAGTGACAGCATTGCTGCAGTAAAGGCTTTATTAGCAATATGAATTACAATACTTTGTTACTGTAATACAGTAAATAGCAACTGCACTGATAGCCCTCATGAAATGCATGACTTACCTGTTGGTTTGTTGAAAAATCCGGATAATGGAAGCAGCGGTTGACAATCTGAGATTAGGCTGGACTCTTTCACCAGCCTTTCTCAATGATGACCATGGTTTATCACATGGTCTATGATGGTGTCTCTTATTTCATCCGTGACAACAGCTCTTACTCTCCTTTGAACAGCAGCACGCATTCTTACTCCTCTCCCCCTACCTCTCCTTCTCCCTTGTCTTGGTCCAAATAGTCCTCTCCCTCGTCCAGACATTTTCTTTCTTTTTCTGCTTCTCTGTTGTTCTGTGTTGCTTTGAACAAAACTAATCCAAAGAGTGACTTTATATTGTGTATGTCCATGTAATGGAAAGTCTTCAACACCTGGCTATGTCTCTGTTTGAGATTGGAATCAGCTATTTCTTACTGTAATGATCAGTAATTTAAAAATGCTTATCAACTGTTTGATTTGATATATATATAAATATATGAAGAGTTCAGATGCAAAAGCCTCTAAGTGCCATCTGAAAATGTCTTCTAGAATGATCATTTTTATAAAACTTGTATATTTACAGTTTTTTACGATTGCTATGACAGATTTTTCAATACTTTTAACAATTTTCCAAAACTCTTAACACAGTTAGCACTACATCCGTCTGTGTAAGCTATACTATTAACACATTTCTTGTTGCTTTAACACAAAATGCATACAATTAACACAAATTTAAAATGCTTGAACTTCTTTTACACACAAGCTCAAACAAGACCAAAACAATGGATTTTTACTGCCAAATTTACCAATGCTTTAACACTGTATGTCAGAACAGATAACACATGTTCTAAACCTAACCTTACAGGCTAAAGTCAAGGTAAACAGCTGCTTATATTGTGAACTGAAACACAAATATATCCCCTGTATTTTATTCTATTTTTACTGAGAAACAGCTGATTGAATTATGCAAATAATTAGAAGATGACTCTTTTTTTTTTTTTTTTGGTGCTTTTTCTGTTCGTATATTTTGTATTTTCACATTATTCCATTGCTAGTGAGAAACAGCTGATTGAAGTTATGCAAATATGGGACAATGTGGCATTCCACCATTCCCGTCTAGTCACAGCCAGGTTTGATGCCCATCAGAGGATGATGTCCATTTTCCTTGCCCCTTACTTCCCTTTCCTCAACCCCATTGAGGAGTTTTCTCAGCCTGGAGATGAAAGGTTTTTGACCATAGTCCACAGGACCAAATGTCCCTCCTGTATGCAAAAGATGCTGTATACCAAGACATCACAGCTGAACACTACCAGGATAAGGCAAGCCAAAAGATTCTTCCCAAGATGCCTTGCCAGGGAAGATATCAGGTGTGATGTGGATGAGAACGTGGACAAATGCAGAAGACCGCGCAGATTAGAAGATGGCCTTTTCTGTTTGTATATGTTGTATTTTCACATACAGTAATACTGTAAATGGCAGCTATATGCATATTTTTGTTATCTTGCAGAAATGTCCTGTTGCAACTAAAGCCGTTACTGCAGCAATTCTGTCTCTGTCTTCTTTTTTTCATAAACCATACATTCTACAAAGCTACTCTAAGAAGGGTCATTTATTTTGTTGTATTGAATTTCTGCTGCAAAAAAACAACAACAAAATGGGTGCATTTACATTACAAACAAAACAAAAATGTAGAGACTTAAAAAACAAAAAAAACAAAAAAAAAACTGTAAGTTAAGTAATTTCACTTAAATGACAATTAATAGGTAATTTGCATTGCCATTTACAGTTTTTTACAATCGCTATGACAGTTTTTTCAATACATTTAACAAGTTTCCTAAACTCTTAACGCACCAACACACCTAAAACACACAATTGGCAAAACGGTTAATTTCCTGCTCAAAATCACACATTGTAAACTAAACTCCAAAAACTAATTTTCAAAATACAATAATACACTAACACAATACACTATGTCTACCAAAACACTGCAAACATGTTTCAAAATCAAATAATTATTCAAAACACTAACACATGTTCTCTTCCAACAGGAACATTTAGTCAATCATAACATAATGACAAAAAAAACACTAACATCAGATGAAATTACAGAAACTACATTATTTTATATGTGTCAGGTATGCCCTTATACAACTGACAGTATTGATCATAGATTGTGTTTTGCACTGCAGTTTTTTTTTTTTTTTTTAAGTCTCTCTACATTTTTGTTTTGTTTGTAATGTAAATGCATGCATTTTGTTGTTGTTTTTTTCACAGCAGAAATTCAAAACAACAAAATAAATGACCCTTCTTAAGGCCTCATTATACTTCTGCGTCGGACATACGCCGGAGCCTATACGCCGTAGGCAACGTGTTGGTTTTAATTTATACTTCTGTGACGTTGTCCGCGTTGACGCGCACTTAGGGAGCATGTGAAACATGTTCTGGCAGACCAATCACAGCGCTTGCGTCCGCGTAGAATTGACGCATTGTTACATTTTTGGAGAGGTGCACGTCAGGGTACGCCGAAGGGTACGCGTGCTACACACAGCCTACGACGTAGCTACGGCGGCAGTTCGACGCAGAAGTATAAATAGGCCTCTAGAGTAGCTTTGTAGAATGTATGGTTTATGAAAAAAAGAAGACAGAGACAGAATTGCTGCTGTAACGGCTTTATTTGCAACAGGACATTTCTGCAAGATAACAAAAAATATGCAATATAGCTGCCATTTACAGTATTACTGTATGTGAAAATACAAAATATACAAACAGAAAAGGCCATCTTCTAATCTGCCCGGTCTTCTGCATTTGTCCACATGTTCTCATCCACATCACACCTGATATCTTCCCTGGCAAGGCATCTTGGGAAGAATCTTTTGGCTTGCCTTATCCTGGTAGTGTTCAGCTGTGATGTCTTGGTATACAGCATCTTTTGCATACAGGAGGGACATTTGGTCCTGTGGACTATGGTCAAAAACCTTTCCTCTCCAGGCTGAGAAAACTCCTCAATGGGGTTGAGGAAAGGGAAGTACGGGGCAAGGAAAATGGACATCATCCTCTGATGGGCATCAAACCTGGCTGTGGCTAGACGGGAATGGTGGAATGCCACATTGTCCCATATTTGCATAACTTCAATCAGCTGTTTCTCACTAGCAATGGAATAATGTGAAAATACAAAATATACGCACAGAAAAAGCACCAGAAGAATAAAAAAATAAAAAGATCTTCTAATTATTTGCATAATTCAATCAGCTGTTTCTCAGTAAGAATAGAATAAAATACAGGGGATATATTTGTGTTTCAGTTCACAATATAAACAGCTGTTTACCTTGACTTTAGCCTGTAAGGTTAGGTTTAGAACATGGTGTTATCTGTTCTGACATACAGTGTTAAAGCATTGGTAAATTTGGCAGTAAAAATCCATTGTTTTGGTCTTGTTTGAGCTTATGTGTAAAAGAAGTTCAAGCATTTTAAATTTGTGTTAATTGTATGCATTTTGTGTTAAAGCAACAAGAAATGTGTTAATAGTATAGCTTACACAGACGGATGTAGTGCTAACTGTGTTAAGAGTTTTGGAAAATTGTTAAAAGTATTGAAAAATCTGTCATAGCAATCGTAAAAAACTGTAATGTTTACAACTCTCATGCCCCTCCCCCACTCCCACCGAGTACCCTCCCATCGAGTTCATGCTCGCCAGTGCGTGTGCACCAGATTTTCGGTGAATGCGCCTGTCTCATCAGCATCAATCAACACCATGGAGTACTCACAGGTATGCTGCCCTGGCTAATTTACCCATAGATAGCAATTGCTAATGTCATTTATACTCTAAATAAGCTTATTTGATTTGTTAGAGTTTTGAAAGCGAGACACAATTCTCATTGTTTCTCACAATGTCCCCCCGGCCGTTTCTACACTCCAGCGGATGGATCAAGGTAATAGGGGGCGGCAGTGGCTTAGTGGTTCATGTAGATTGTCTACAAACCAAGAGGTTGGTGGTTCAATCCCCGGTTCCACCTGACCAAGTGTCGAGGTGTCCATGAGCAAGACACCTAACCCCAGCTGCTCCCGACGAGCTGGATGGCGCCTTGCATGGCTGACACCGCCGTCGGTGTGTGGATGAGTGAGTGAATGGGTGAATGTGAGGCTATATGTACAGCGCCTTGGTGGCCATAGGTCTGTGAAAGCGCTATATAAATGCAGTCCATTTACCATTTACCATAATAGCCAGAGCCGCGGAGGTGCTGCTGTAGGGAGCGGTGGACCAGGCAGACGGCGCCGATTGCACTATACCCAAGCAGGATATATGTATATATACCCGAGGATGTGACTCGGGTCAATCGTTTGCGCTAAATCATTTATGCTACTTTTATGGGATTCACTTGAGTGGAGGGGGAAATCCATAGAAGTAATATTTATTTAGTAGTAACTAATATTTAGTAGTAACTAGTGAAAGACTCTGACTATACTTACACGTTCAAATTCAGTTATTTGAACATTTAAATTATCCGAAACCCATAGAAGTAATAGGGCCCTATTTTGCACCCAGCGCAACTGACTTTGTACACCGACGCATGTATCATTCCTATTTCTCACCCGACGCACAGCAAACGTTTCCCTCCACAGACGCACGCCTAGGGAATAAACTAGGGAATGAACGTGCGCTCCCGGGGGCGGTTCAGCGAAAAGAGGAGGGGTGTTCCGGCGCAAACGTTCCCTGGTGCTATTTTGCAGTTCCAGAAAACAATTCCGCCACTGACCAGGAGAAACCTCGTCTGAAGTCTTTTAAGCAGTGTTTTAAGCAGTTTTGGGCAGTAGCGTCACTACAAGTAGTGATTTTACTAGCTTAGCTACATTTCTCAATAGCGTGGTGGTAGCATCGCTGTTTTCTGAATCAAATAGCTTTTCAGTAGCGAAGCTCATTTGTTGATCAAGTAGTGCGGTAGCGTCCACACAAGCTGAAGCTTCATTTTCTGAAGCACAAGCTCAAATCGGATGCTAATACAACTGCTAAGGATCACTGATCCTGGATCATTAAGTGACACCACCCACTGCCCCTACACGGACCTGCCGGTGACTTCTTCTTCTTTGTGTTTTACTGCGGTTGGCAACCAGCTTTTTGGTGCATTACCGCCACCTTCTGCTCCGGAAGGTGACATCACATCACATACTCTACTTGGGCTGACATGCAAGAAATTTACTTGATGGAAAGATGGCAGAGGGTGAGGACAGAGAGGAATTGATCCCGAGGGGGGAGTCGCCGTGGCCGTACCTCGAGAAGTACATGATACTGATTGAGACAGCAGAGAAAAAGTATGTCTTTAGGTGCTTATTGTGCAATCCAAAAAATAAGCTGCTCTCAACTTCGAAGACATCAAACACGAATTTGAGAACACACATTCTTTTTTTATGTTATGTTTCTTTATTATCCCCAAGGGGCAATTTGTTCCACAGCAGCCATTGGCACAGCCAACACATAAATACAGTAAAAGATACAACAAAATGAACAATAAGTTGTTCAAAAAAAAGAAAAATAAATAACACAATTAACCCATAGATATCATCCTGGAAAAGTTACAAATTGCGATGTTTAGAGCTGGTTCAAGTATTTAACAGCTAATGGTACAAATGATCTTGTGTATCGGTTTGACTTTGCCTTTCTAGAGAAGGCAAACCTTCTCCCTGACGGCAAGAGCCGAAACTCTGCGTGTAGAGGGTGATAAGGGTCTGCCAAAATGGCATTTGCCCTCCGGACACACCTAATCTGGTAGACCTGGCTCAGATCATTAAGATTGACACCAGTGATCTTCCGACACTGTTTAACAAAGCTTCCCAGCCTATTCTTTCTAATCAAATTAAGATTGCCGAACCAGCAGATCATTGAATTGACTCAACAAATGATGAATAAAACATTTTCATAAGTGAACTTTCAACATTAAAACTCCTCAGTTTCCTTAAATAAAACAATTTTTGATTGACCTTTTTGCAGATCCTATCTGTGTTGGCCTCAAAGGTCAGTTTATCATCCAGTATAATTCCCAGGTACTTATACTGACTGACAGTCTCCACTGCTGAGCCATTTATAATGGTACATGGCAAGGCAGGTGGTTTCCTACGGAAGTCAAACCGCATGTCTGTGGGTTTAGGCGGGGCAGTGTTAAAATGGTTTAAATCTTTTCTAACAAACAGAACTTTTTCTGTTAAAATTGGAAATTTTACTTCTTCATTACGCAAGTTATCCTGTGGTGTACCACAGGGATCTGTTCTTGCTCCCACTCTGTTTTCCTTATATTTACTTCCCTTGGGATCCATCTTCAGGAAACACAATGTAGCCTTCCATTGTTACGCTGATGACATGCAAATTTATCTGCCTTTGACCAGCGGTAATGTGAATGCTGTTAGTAACTTATCAGCATGTTTAAATGATGTAAAGGCATGGCTCTCAAAAAACTTTCTTTTTCTGAACACAGATAAATCGGAAGCTATTGTTTTTTGCCCCTCAGAACAAAGAAGACAATATTTACCTAACCTTGATCTTTTAAATTTTACTATCTTAGCTAAGGTTCGTAATTTAGGTGTGGTAATTGATGACAACTTACAATTTGATAAGCAAATTGCCTCGGTAGTGGGCAATTCTAGTTTTTTTCATCTGCGCTCTTTTTCTAAAATTAAATCTTTTCTTTCTAATGCTTCATTAGAAATTGCTATTCACGCCTTTATAACATCTAGGCTAGATTATTGCAACTCTCTTTATTATGGCATTTCTAAGAATCAAATTTCGAGACTACAAGTTGTTCAGAATGCAGCAGCACGTTTTCTGAAAGGAGGCAAAAAATTTGATCATGTGACACCGCTTTTGAGATCCCTTCACTGGTTACCGGTTCAATATAGAATCGACTACAAAATTTTACTGTTAGTCTACAAATCCTTACATAATCTTGCACCATCTTATTTATCGGATTTACTCCACCCTTATATTCCTAACCGAGAACTGAGATCAGGAAACAAATTCCTCCTTCGTATTCCGAAAACTCGCTTGAAAAAGAGGGGAAATAGAGCTTTCGAAGTGGTGGGCCCCACTCTATGGAATAATCTTCCTACTCAACTTAAAATGGCTTCCACTTTATCTGAATTTAAATCAGCGCTAAAAACATATCTGTTTGGATTAGCTTTTAATGTGTAATTTACTTGTATTTATCTTTTAATGCATCATATTTGACTGTTGATAGTGATGTTGTTGGTTCTTTATGTATCTTGTCGTGATTATTGTACAGCACTTTGGTCGGCCAAAAACCGGAAGTAAATGTGCTTTAGAAATAAATGAACTTGAACTTGAACTCTTTGGTTTTTGCGACATTTAACTGTAGGAATGACTCCTCGCACCATTCTATAAAACTGTCCAAGACTGGACCATGGCCCACCTCATGGTCCTGCAGAAAACTAAGTATCACTGAATCATCAGCATATTTGATTATGGATGATGATTCAGAAGTACTGCGACAGCGATTTGTATACAATACAAATAACAATGGCGATAAGACACACCCCTGGGGTGATCCAGTAGAGCACACCAGGGCCTCAGACACGGTGCGATTTACACGGACTCTCTGTGGCCTCCTAGTCAGCCAGCCAACCAACCAACATATGGTACCAACATCTATTGCAGGAATTTCAGAGAGCCTCTGAGCAAGAATATGGGGCTGCATGCAATTAAAAGCTGATGAGAAATCAATAAAAGTAGCCAGGCGATTCCCGAATAATATAGCTAACACATCCATCGCAATTCAGTAGTCTACAACTAGCAACTTGTCAACAGCTAACCACTAGCTAGATTCCTTGAACTGGTAACACTTTATAATAACGTAACATTCAGTTATAAGTTACGTATAAGTTATTAGTTAATGATGAATTAATCATTTACAAAACATCATGACTATATATTCATAAATGAATAAAAAGTGGTATGATAACTGAATAACAAAACATTTATATAAAATGTTATGTCATTTATAAATTATTAGTTAATGAACTAATCATTTATAAAACATGACATTCATAAATTCAAGTACTTTATTGTCATTGTGTAGCACAACACATTTACTCTAGTGTAAATTTCAGAGAAAATGTACATTTAAAATAAAACAACGCAAGTAGTTAACAATATACAATGATAATCAATATTAAAAACATGTGGGAAGCACAAAGCCACTGTCTTTTGTAGTTTATTGTTTTGTAGTAACTTGATGATACATTATTTATCACAAATCATTGAAGTATTTATGGCAAAATTGTTTTAGTATCATTATTATCTCAATAAACAATGGTTAATCATGAACAAACAATTAGTAAATGATCAGTATATAATTTATTGATGTATTGTTATGTTGTAAGCTGGTCTGTTCAAAAACACAAACATGCAGTATTTTTAAGAAGAGTACTTTATTTGTTTTCAAGCAGATGGTCATTTATAAATGACTTACAGTCAGGGGCTTCCAGTAGGTTATGTTAGTTAAATTAAGAAAATTAAAGTCATTTACACTTTCTGCATCACTTAATATCAGTGTAATAAGTGTAAACTATTAATCACAGATATATACGGTATAGGATACCACAATAATTTATGAACGTATGTACTAGAATTTATAAATGACTTATAACTGAATTAAAACATTCATAAAATGTTAGCATAAAACATATTAATCATTTATGAATGTATAGTCATATTTTGTATATGATTATTTCATCATTAACTAATAACTTTTAAGGGACTTATAACTGAACATTATTATAAAGTGTTACCCAAACTTAAATAAATAAACAAATTCATAAACAAGTTCATGAATTCACTGTCTCTTTCTCGTCTTGTGTGATTGTTGTTGTGTGTGTGTGTGTGTGTGTGTGTGGGCGTGGTCACTGATCACTACCGCTGATCTGCGGTGTCAGCTGCAGCTGATTCCAGGCGCCTACTTAAGTTCACAGTTTCATCTTGTCTTTGTCAGATCATTGTGGAGTATTCCTGTGTTCATTCCCGTTCCTGTTTCTGTCTGGCGTCGGTGTGTTCCTCTTGGATTGTTCTTCGTGTTCTTCGTTCTCCGTCTGGATTTCTGAACAGTTCTGGACCGTCTGGACATCTTTCAGCCTCACCATCATCATCACCCATGCTGCCCATCGAGGTCCCTGCGCCACTCGACTACCTCCGTGTTTTGTGTGTGTCTGTTTACATCTGACTTATCTGTTAACCTGTTAAGCTGCAACCCCACTTTTGAAAAATCCCCAGAAATGACATACCCAAACTGAAACAGATACAGTTCATGATCCCTTTGCACTAAAAGCACAAGTATGATCTCATTTGAAAGCTGACACCTGGTAGTTTATTGTAAATGTAGAATGAATTATTGTTATAATGAAAAATATAGTTATAAATAGCTTAAAAATTTTGTAAAGTTATTAGAAATTTATTTTTATGAAACATTTTCATGAAAATAAAATTGAAGTTGGCACTGTAGCAATCTAGAAATGCACTGCAGCTAAAGCCACATGTCTGACCATGTTATATGTACAATATGAAGATAAGTCTAAAACTCTGTATTTAGTTAAATGTTTTTCAAGATCATGTCATGACTTTATTTTGATTTGACTCTAAAATGCTGCTGATGATTATAGTCATCTTCTAAGTCATCTATTCAGTCTTTTGTCTCTATTGTTTTGTGGTGCAGATGTCACTGGTGACAAAAACGCTCAGCGAGCGGAACCCTCTCAGCGAGTCATGAGTTTCCCGAGGGAACAATTTGTGTGCGACACATCCCACTCCGGTTCCGGGTGTGGCAGAAACATTGCCCGGCCTGATTAGCGCTAATGCACCGCAGGTGCGAGAGAGAGAGGAGCGGCGTTCACACAGGGTTCCTGCTTCACAAGCCAAACATAAAAGGGCCATTCAGAGAAGTTTCTCGGCGGTGGTTTTCTGCGGTGCGGTACGTTTGGTTTGTTCGGAGCAGTTTTGGGGACAAGCCGGTTCGGGGAAGTTGTTTGGATGTGGAGGTCTCCCAGGGCCGGAGTGGGGCCCCTTTTCAGCCCGGGAGTTTCAGGCCCAAGACCGGCCCACTTTTTCCATGGTGGAATTCCAAATTAGCACTTTTTCTAAATTGGATAAATGAAGCAACAGTTCAGCTCTTACTATTGTGTAGTTTGTATTAATACCATGGGTTAACAAATAATGTAAAAGTTAAATAATAATTCACTTAGACTTTATGAGAAGCAATTACAATTTCACACAATTCTGACTTTATATTTCGCAATTCTGACTTTATAACGTGACTTTATATCACAATTCTGACTCTATATCTTGCAGTTCTGACTTTATAAGCAACTGCAACTTTATTTCACGCAGTCCTGAATTTATATCTTGCAATTCTGACTTTATAAGAAGCAATTGCGACTTTATTTCACACAATTCTGACTTTATATCTCGCAATTCTGACTTTATAACACGCAATTGCGACTTTATCACACAATTCTGACTTTATATCTCGCAATTCTGACTTTATAACACGCAATTGCGACTTTATTTCACACAATTCTGACTATATATCTTGCAGTTCTGACTTTATAAGCAATTGCGACTTTATTTCACACAATTCTGAATTTATAACACACAATTGCGACTTTATATCACACAATTCTGACTATATATCTTGCAGTTCTGACTTTATAAGCAATTGCGACTTTATTTCACACAATTCTGAATTTATAACACACAATTGCGACTTTATTTCACACAATTCTGAATTTATAACACACAATTGCGACTTTATATCACACAATTCTGACTATATATCTCGCAATTCTGACTTTATATCTCGCAATTCTGACTTTATAACACGCAATTGCGACTTTATTTCACACAATTCTGACTATATATCTTGCAGTTCTGACTTTATAAGCAATTGCGACTTTATTTCACACAATTCTGAATTTATAACACACAATTGCGACTTTATATCACACAATTCTGACTATATATCTTGCAGTTCTGACTTTATAAGCAATTGCGACTTTATTTCACACAATTCTAAATTTATAACACACAATTGCGACTTTATATCACACAATTCTGACTATATATCTTGCAGTTCTGACTTTATAAGCAATTGCGACTTTATTTCACACAATTCTGAATTTATAACACACAATTGCGACTTTATATCACACAATTCTGACTATATATCTTGCAGTTCTGACTTAATAAGCAATTGTGACTTTATTTCACACAATTCTGAATTTATATCTTGCAATTCTGACTTTATAACACACAATTGCGACTTTATATCACGCAATTCTGACTTTATATCTCGCAATTCTGACTTTATAACACGCAATTGCGACTTTATTTCACACAATTCTGAATTTATATCTCGCAATTCTGAGAAATAAGGTCAGAATTGCGAGATGTAAACTCGCAATTGTGAGATAAAAAGTCGCAATTATCTTTTAAAATGTTTTATTCTGTAGCTTAAAAAAAGCTTCCATACCTCCTGGCCTCTTCCTCCCATCCATCCTCCCTGACGCGTTACGGTAGGGCCAGCCCAGCTATCGGTAGGCGCCGGCGGTGCCGCGGTAGCCTACCTGAGAAAACGTTTTGGAAAAGACGGACTATGGACCCAACCAACTCTATAGGAGGGGAGGGGAGAACTCCCTCACATGGTACAACCCATGCAGAGGCTGCGCGCTGCAGTGTCAGAATGCGAAACGTGTGTAGCCTATGTAACTAACGTGACATTGAAATGTGAAAAAAAAAAAAAATTTCCTCGACCGGCCCAAAAGTGAAGCGGCCCACCGGGAATTCTCCCGATTCTCCCGATTACCCACTCCGGGCCTGAGGTCTCCTGTTGAAGTCTCGTTGAGGTGAAAGTCGCCATTGAAGTCTGCTGGACTAGAGTTCGTTTGTGGGAATCTGCTGGACTGATTTACCGATTGGATCTGCGCTGTGAAGGGCGAGAGAGAGAGATAAGTGAATTGATTTCATCTTACAAACATTTGAAAAGCTCGAAGAGGATGCAGTGAAATGTAAATCTGACTGTTGGGGCAGCTGTGTGTTTCAGAGTGTGTGGAATTGAGGATTGAATATCCCCCACGAGAGTATAACGAATGGATTGAGGTCTCCAATCAGCCCTATCGTGTGAGTGAATTGCAGTATTTTTGCCCTATGGATACATATTGATTTATTGCTGTGGATTTGAAGTGAACACGAATGCGGTGTGCCTTAGCTGAGAAGCGGCCCCAACCCCTGCTTATACGTTTGTGAAAGACTATTAACCCCTTCTCTGCCTGAGTCCTGTGAGTATACAGCTACGCTGGTGAAAGACTATTAACCTCTTCTCTGCCTGAGTCCTGTGAGTATACAGCTACGCTGGTGAAAGATTATTAACCCCTTCTCTGCCTGAGTCCTGTGAGTATACAGCTACGCTGGTGAAAGACTATTAACCTCTTCTCTGCCTGAGTCCTGTGAGTATACAGCTACGCTGGTGAAAGACTATTAACCTCTTCTCTGCCTGAGTCCTGTGAGTATACAGCTACGCTGGTGAAAGATTATTAACCCCTTCTCTGCCTGAGTCCTGTGAGTATACAGCTACGCTGGTGAAAGACTATTAACCTCTTCTCTGCCTGAGTCCTGTGAGTATACAGCTACGCTGGTGAAAGATTATTAACCCCTTCTCTGCCTGAGTCCTGTGAGTGTACAGCTACATTTGTGAAAGACTATTAACCTCTTCTCTGCCTGAGTCCTGTGAGTGTACAGCTACTAGTGGTGTCAACAATAATCGATTCGGCGATGCATCACAATGCGGGGCATGCACGATTCAGCATCGATGCGGCAAAGTGCCATAATGTCACTGTTTTAGGGGTGTAACGGTACGCGTATTCGTACTAAACCGTTCGGTACAAGGCACGCATTTTCAAACCGAACGGTTATTTCAAATGTAAGCGCGTCGCGAGCGCACTCATAATGTAGACGCTGGCGCGACCACAACATCAAATGGCAAACGCAATGTAGCGGAAAGAATCTGAGCTAGTCTTGACGGACTGTTTATCAGTTTGGACCAACGCAGCGCGAGCCGATCTTATACTACACAACGCTAAGAGATCCAGTAAAGAAAGCATTTGAACTCGCCACTAAAGTAATAACATCGCTGCGAGATCTAGTGAGAAACATTCACATTTCTCCGTTATTAACGGATCAAACAGCGCTGACGTGGAAACCAGGAAGAAACATTGTGACATGAATGAACTTATCTAGTGTCCACAGATCTGCAATATTCACCATGGATTTACTGTAGTAACACTAACTGCAACTTTGGAAGTTATAGTTGGCAGGAATAGTAGGCTATAATGCTTTCAAGTAACGTTATGTCGGATTTATTTCGACATTATGAATAACATTGCTGCCCTCAAATGTTAATCTGAACTAAAATAAACCTTTGTTTATAAGCACAAAATATTACATTTAATTTTTTCCAAGGAGCTGTTTTGTTTTATATGCTCCTAAGAAGAGTCAATTATAGCTCCATCATTGCTCAAAGAAAAAAAAAATTCATACTTTATGATGTTAGTTCTAATAAAAAAGAATAAAAAAAAAAAATCAAGGAAATTTCTCTGGCATTTCTTTCTTTTTGCTGTATCGAAAACGTACCGAACCGTGACACAAGTGTATCGTATTGAACCGAACCATGAATTTTGTGAACCGTTACACCCTACACTGTTTATTTTCTGGCCTTGAGTTGGACAATAAAGTTGAAATTTAATTTCAAATGGTTCTCAAGCAGAGAGAAGAGAAACATTTCTCATTCAAAGCTCTGAAAGCAGTGATTTATGCTTTCTTTTTCAGGTTTGAAAATGCCATATCCAATACCCTGTACCATTCAATTTTATTTTATTTAATGACATTTATGTCAAAGATACAGGAGAGTGATAATACACACATAGCAGCCAATAAAATCTGTTGTTCAATATCTGACTGTTTGTATTGCCTCATGACTGATGAAAGTTTTGCCTTGTTGTGTGCAGTAGAATTTTGATGCATCGCAATGCATAGTAGAATCGAATTGAATCGAATCGTTACCTGGTGAATCGTAATCGAATCGTGAGGGCAGTGCCAATGCACACCCCTAATATATATATATATCCACCTTATTCTGCTCAGTCTAAACAATGCGCGCTGCCATGACGACGACTCCGGTTGCCTACTTCCGTTCGTAGCGCTTGACCTGTACTAGCAGCGAGAGAATGAGTTCAAGCTCCTCGTGTGCTGTTGTTATTTGTTTTAACAATTCAAAGAAGATTTCAAACTTTTTAGAAACTGAGTGTTTCAAGCATAAGATAAGAAGGAGATAATGCCCATGTCTGATTCCGTATCAGATGCATTCAATAAAGTAAACGTTTAGAGTGGTTAGTGTTAAAACTGAACTTCTCTCGCTACTAGTACAGGTAAAGCGCTACGAACCGGAAGTATGGAACCGGAGTCGTCGTTATGGCAGCGCCCATTGTTTAGAGCAGAAAAAGGTGGATATATGTGTGTGTGTGTGTGTGTATGTATGTATATATATATGTGTGTGTGTATATATATATATATATATATATATATATATATATAAAATAAAATTTAATATATATAATATCTCGTTATTTCGACATAATAAGGGGACATTCTAATCTGCATTAAGCCACATTAAGCGTTCTTATGGGAGGAAATGCTTAACGTGTAATTGCGTTCATATTCTGGGCTCATCTGATTTTTTGTACATAGCATAGCCTACTTTGTTATGATTTTAGTATCATAATGATTAATAAATGTACGCACAATTATCCGTGAACTTGATTTGAACAAATGCCTTTCAACTTGTGTGTGCAAAATTCAGAATTAAATGAATGTGCAGCAATTTGTACAAATAGAGAGTCTGTAGGCATACTATACTGTTGTAGCCATTAAATAAGCGCATTTAGTTTCATATTTGTTAAAATATTATAATGTTATTTTTTTTCCATTTATGCTGATTTATGAAAAGTGAACAGCACGAGAGAGGATGCGCAATATGAGATGACTGGGTCAGACATGATTTTGACCACTTCATTAAGTTTTGTTTTGTAGAAAGCGTTTCTTTAAAGTGAATTTCGTTTTGTATAAATTGTATATTAATTTTAATCAATTTTTCATCAACCAATTGCCTGGATTTAATATAACAGACAATAATCATGGAGGCACCCGCGCGGTCACTTGCATTGCACGTTAACTGGAGCGCATCTCATCCTAACTCACACAGACATGAGAAATACATCAAATACACAAAGCTTGAAATGTCTTTAAACGAAATAATTCAAAACGAAAAGAAAAAGGCTACTCTCTGATTATGTAATCCATGTAATACATCTTTAAGAATAATTGATTGAATGCTGAATGTTGCACTTGTTCAATTTAATAAAATTAAAACTTTAATTGTGATCATTAAAATAATTGAATATTAAATATTTAGTGGCCAAGTTTTGCGCAGCTCCCCCTGTCAGTGATCTAGCACCCCCTCAGCACATGCGTTAAAAAATCTCTGGAGCCGCCCCAGAAGCTATAGGCAGTGTAATTTTTTTTTTTGTTCCGTTGCCTCCAACCCCCGTTTTGAGTCGCCGGATCCACCCCCCCTCTGCGCTCCGGGACCTCCCACTTTATAAATTAAGCACTAAAATAAAGCTTGCCACAAAGAACCAGTAAAAGTAATGGTTATGAATGCATCTAAATGTGTCTAAATACGCTGTGAATGTGAATGTGCATTATACGCTGAGTTTCGGTTCATTTATGAGATGAACTCGGCGGCGTGATTATCTATTGTCTGCTATTTACTTTATTATTTATTAAATCCAGGCAATTGGTTCATGAAACATTGATTAAAATTAAGATATAATTAATACAAAACGAAATTCAATTTAAAGAAAGGCAGCTGTTCTGTTTGAGGTCTCTGTGGAAGTTTTAAAGCAATCTTTTAGTGCCGCTTTCAGAGCGCTCACGTCCGTAACCGAGAACTGACACGTTGTTTTTTCCCTCATAAATGTGAACACGAAAAATAAAATAAAATTGAGCGTCAGCGTTAGTTCTGGCAGGCCACGAGTCAAGATGCTGCTATGCTGTTTGCTAACAACACTGTCCCGTCAGCTGATCTGCTCCAGCTGAGCTGCATTAGCTGGTTAACTCCCCTCGCTGCTCAATGGCCAAGCTCAAACAAGGCACCCTATTTAAAGCACATTCAGTTTGCTCATACATGCTTGCTGCTCGCTTCTGCTGCCCGCCACCTCCCCAGCTCCTCCTTATGCATAACGTGGCATTTGCTTTATGTCATGTTGCTTGCTCTGTTCACAGGGGGATATTTTAGCTCTCACAGTCCTAAACTATGTGAGCGTTCCCTAATGCTGCTGCTGCTGTCCTCTGACTCTCTGCTATTTCATGGTGCTCATGAAAGGTCAGAGGACTCCCTGAACAGAGCCATACCGCCAAATTTCAATTCAGGAACATCAACTTGTTTGCAATCGATTCAATAAAAATTTGTATTTTTATTGTCTGTGCGTTCTTGACTTAATGGACCTGACAGAAATGAATATTATAATGTTTTTCTGTTGGGTCAGACAATGATTACCAAATTTCTCTCTCATATTGCTCCTCATAACCACTGAAAACGGTCAAAAAAATCGAACCAAAAGTTAAATTAATATGGACGGAAGTTAAAAGTGGTGGGTACAAAATGACTCATGACGAAATCTGGTGGGTACGCGTACCCACCGCACCGTCCCCACCGCTTAGTACAATATCTTTGCTACATGAAACACGACTGCCATCTACAGGTTTTAGTATTTCCTGCGTCCAACACCTAATCCCCCTTCTGCAGGATCCCACAGAATTTCGTGGGAAAGACGCACATTTTTAAAGGCCACATCTGTACAATGACCAATACCACTTATGTTTGTGCATAGTTAAACGTTCCTATTCAAAGCGTCTATTCATACTTTTGCACATGACGTCACGAGTACTGGCTGGCAGGCAAGAACGTCGTTCTCCAGCAACGAAACCAAGTAAACAAATCAAGGATCTTGCCAGGATATCGCCAATTTTAGTATTCAAAAGTAAACGACATGCCAGGTAGCTGTTGTGCGATTGGATGCACTAACCGCAGAGGAGATAAGCCGGGGTTATGTTTTTACCGGATCCCATCTGATAAGGAGAATTCAGAGAAAAGACAACTATGGATACAGGCTATCAGACATGCAACCGTTTCAGGAAATGGGACCTGGCAACCTTCACAGTATACACGTCTGTGCAGTGATCATTTCATCAAAGGTAATTTCAACATTTGTTTGAATACAATAGGTGTATGATCATGTAATTAATCGTGTCTTTAAGTTACCCTGTAGATTCGTCAATCAACACCACCAGCTGGTTTGGCGAGTCAGCTGTTTGTGTTATGAGTCTAAGCTAGGCTAACAGCTGTCGTCTTTTGCTAACAACAACAAAAGTGTGTGATAGGTTGTTTTGAGGTTTGTGATATCTATGGTAATAACCCAACAGCAGAGCTAGATTATTTACAGAGGAATAATAAAATTATTAAAAAAAAAAAGTTTTAAAAAAAACTTGTCTGCTTAACACAATTTAGCTACAGTACCTTGGAGTTAATCCTAGTCCATAGTTATGCAGCTAGCTCGCTAACAGACTTGATAGCTACTAAAAAAGACCTGGAACTACAGGACTCTACGTTGAAAATACCCAAAACGTTAACTTTTTTTGCTATTATATAATCTTAATTTATTATTTCAGGTGCCAAATCTGATGACCTGCTGTCCCCTGATTGGGTTCCATCTGTCTTCTCTCACACCCCTGCCACCAAAAAGAGGAAAAGGGAGAAAGACATGGAAAGGTTTGACTTTGAATGTTGTATAATAAGGCTGTGTCTGAAATGTATTGCTGTGACATTTACTTTTTGCATGCTCATCCAGTGTTTTTTTTCCCTATTATGTGTTGCTCTCGTATTGAATTCTTTCTTAACAGTTCATTATTAGTTGATCTCCCTGCACAGTAAAGTATGACCAAATGTAATTTTAATACATATTTTACAATATTAGTTCTATATATGTGACAAAAAAATGTCATTGTGTCCTTGTAAACAAAAAGGTATGAGCAGCACAGCAGAATCCAAATCAAGAGGATGGAGGCGGAAAAGAAACAAGATGGTGTGGATGTCCTCTTGGAGCTGTCTTCAGGAGAGCCTGTGCCACAACAGTGTTTCAGCAATCACTGCAAAGATGCTATTACAAAGCTACAGCAGGAGTGTGACGACCTCAGGGAGGAAAACCGCAGGCTGAAAACCAAATTAGGAACATTGGACGAACAGGCTTTTGCAAATGACAATGAAAAAGTGAAAGCACTGACTGGACTCCCCACATTTGCCAAGCTGCAAGAAGTTTTATATAGTGTTATTTCATGTCTTCCGACACACGCAACCCTCTCTCCTTTCCAACAACTTCTTTTAACTCTTATGAGGATGAAAATGAACCTGTCCCTTGCTCTACTTAATGTTCTCTTCCAAATTTCGATAGTGACAGCAAGCAGAACTTTTAAAACTACCCTTGACATGCTACATGCAAAGCTTGTCCCATCATTTTTATTTTGACCACAGAGAGAAGAGCTTCGGCTGTCAGTGCTCATGATATTTAGACAAACTTACCCTACATGCGCCTGCATAATTGATTGTTTCAAAATTTTTATAGAAAAACCCAAAGACTTAGAAGTAAGAGCACAAACATGTTCTACCTATAAACATTATCACACCATGAAATACCTAATTGGCATATCCCCACAAGGAACAGTCATGTTCATATCTAAGGGATGGGGAGGCAGAACATCAGACAAACGTGTCACGGAAAATTCTGGGTTTCTGGAATGCATCAGAACAGGTCATGTAATACTGGCCGATAAAGGGTTTAACGTGGCAGAATCTATTAGCTTGTATAATGCAGAGCTGAAGATCCCAGCTTTCACTAAAGGAAGGAAACAATTGAGCCCAGTAGAGCTGGAGTCCACATGTGGACTTGCCGCAGTAAGAATCCATGTAGAGAGAGTTATCGGTGAAACAAGAAGCCGATACACTATACCTAAAAGTACTAGCTGAACACCCCAAAGGGTTAACAAAGCCGATACACTATACCTAAAAGTACTAGCTGAACACCCCAAAGGGTTAACAGTTTTAGACAAAGTAGTCCATGTGTGTTGTGCCCTTACAAATGTGGCACCCTCAATTATTCCTTCTGGTTAAACACTACATTAGTACAATGTAAATATACAATGATTTATTTATACAAACAAACACTGTAAATAATAATAATGATATGACATTTTATATATTACAATAATACATGTATTACATTTTCAATTTAAATTCCTATGTACATTGTATTTATTTGTATTCATCTGTTTTATTTATCTATGTATGTGCATTTTATTTATTGAATAAATCTGTATTTGTCTGTCTAACAGTACGATTCAAAATTCAGCACTTTTCATTTGTTTTCTTTGTGCACGCTTGCGTTTTGCCAATTCCTGTTTGCAGACACTGACTTCCAATTCAAAACACTAACATCAGTAGTCTGCAAACAACTTCTGTGCATGGACAGTCTCTTACAGATTCCTGATGTACACTCTATTTTGTCATCAGTATCCAGAACAGGCACACCACAGTAACAGCCTTCAGATGATTTGATGGCATCATGTGATATTGCTTGAACAGGTGCTGTAAATTATTTTGCCAATAGCTCAGGAATGACACATGTTTGGATAAAAGTGTGAACCTTTCCACGCACAGTTTCAAAGAAGACTGTATCCGGTATAATTCTTTCAATGTGCACTTCTCCTTTGCCATCTATCCCTGGTCCCCAAACAACAAAATCACAGTAGCTTGCCTCTGCTAAGTGAATTTGTGTCTGCACTTGGTAAAAGTACTGGTGGTCCTTCTTTAGTGAAACTTTACCCTCTACCTCGTGGAGACAAAATGTGCCATCCTGTTTCATTTTGTCACGTAAACTCCTGTTCTCAAGACTACTTGGTGCCTTCACTTCTAACACACCCATCCCATGGCAGTCACACGTCAACATGCCATCTGGGGATGCCCCTAACCATGGGTATTTAGGATTAATGACCAGCCCTGCCCTCCTGACATTGAGGTTGGTATGGTGTTCCTTCATGATCTTGGAGTACTCCTCCACTGCCCTTCCCTCATGTTCTATGCCCCATCTGAAACAAACAACACTGAAGTATCAAAAATGACAGATTATGATAACCTTCATAATGTCCATATCATTATAGTAAAGAAAACGGAAAACCCTCAACTATTTTTTGTGGAAGTTATTTGATTGTTAATTGAAGGCATTGTGTAGTACCTGAGAGAATGTGGTGTGTTTTGAGCTTTGTATGCCATGGGGTAGCAAAGCTTTTTCAGCAGGGACACAGCTGGTTTTTCTAAGCTAGTGCGGTAGGCTGCTCGGATGTTAGATGCAGTGACCCTTCCTGCTTTCTGGTCGTACCACATAGTGGATTTGGATTGAAGTCTTGTCTCGCTTTCTATTGCACAGCACTAAAATGTAAAATGCTGTGTGAAATTCATGTAGCAAATCACCAGTAATACATTTACATTTTGACACTTTTGTGAAAACTTTGATCCTGCACTCGAAATGTCCTTTTCCATAAACCACACTCACTTATGTATAAATAAAGTACCTGTTCCTTTGTTATGCTCAAGCCTGCAAAGACCTCTTCACTCTTTGAGTACAGTTCTGTGTGTGAGAGTGCCCTGTTCAATGGCGTGTACATTTTGCTAAGGGATTTAGGAATATTCATTTGTACAGCCCGAGGTATATATCTCTGTGCATGGCCAGGAACTAAAGCTAGAATGGCACTCCTTACTGGTTCCTTCTCACTCTTCTCGGAAAGGTGTAGAATGTTGTAAGGTGGTGCACGTTCAGCAAGAGTTGGAGGTGGAATTTTAGCAGGGGGAAGGTCACCACACCCATCTGCTGCTCTCTTTCTCTGGGCCTTAGAAAAACTATCTGGCTCCCCTCTACACACTCTATTTTTCTACAGGCTGCTATACTAGGCTCATTCCATGTAGTGCCGCACAGTTTGTTGACTGCTGCCTGCAATGTGTACAGAATGGCACCTACATGTGAGCACACTTCACCTAACCCGGCCATACAGGTGCAGTGGCCAAATCGAGCCAGTCCCTCCTTTTCCACAGCAACCCAAGCTGTCAGAGGCGGTTCATTCAAGCTGTAGGAATGATGTACCTAACATAGAAAAAAGGTTTTAGTTAGATAAAGTCTATCATTCACAAGCACAGTAGCCTACCACGGATATTTTTTAAATAAATATATTTTTTACATTTATAAATAAATTCATATTTTTTAAAGCTACACATTTCTTTCCTTTTTTAATTAGGCTACCATATGTGTTTACATGTGGCATCACGTGGGTAGATAAATCAGACGAACTGCAAGCTATGCGTCCAGCTGGGTTCACTTCAGTGAACAGTCATAAATTCTCCTGTCATAGAGACAGTTGACGAGCATTTAGACTGATGATGCGCTGATGTTATGTTTCATGTCAATGGTGTAATCTTAACATAAACGTGCTTACACGTTCGCCAGCAGGTGGCGAGAACGCTTCAACTTCCGCTTCCGCTCGAGTGAACGCTGGCATGACCTACTGCCTACTGCCGCTGCTCGTTTTCGTAAAACTTTGAACTGTCATCCAATTTTGTATGGATTTTGAACCTAAGATGCCGCTACAACTGTTTTTATGGTTCGTTTGTGTCTGGTTCCTCTTGCTATCTGTTCACCTGCCAGTGATGGGTTTATACCAGTACACAGTTACTGACCTGATCCGGCTCCGACGTCACTTGCTTGGCACCCCGCCAGCTGTACTCCATCTCCACCCGGACATCATCTACCATCCCCGGCGGAAATACAACCACCGAGGTTCCCGTCGGAATCTTAACTCTCACAGCTCTACAGCCATAAAGTCCATCTGGTCTAGCTCTCGACGTCCACGCTCTGTCAGCCGTGCCGTCAACCACAATGTGTTAGCCCGCCTAAGCCGGTCAGCTAACACTTTCAGCTCTGACAATACTCCACTCAAGTGTGCTCTTCTTAATGTTCGCTCTCTGTCAAACAAGGGAAATATCATCCGGGACCTCATCACTGACCGTGAGTTAGATTTTATTTGTTTAACTGAGACCTTGCAACAACCTAATGACTTTTCACTGCTCAACGAAACTGCACCATCCGGATTTGTTTACAAATCGCAACCCCGTGGCACCGGTCGGGGAGGTGGTCTCGCGATGTTTTACCGCAAGAAGTCCTTCAGCATATAACTTGTCCCACACACTCCAAAGGCCACACTCTATACCTGATCTGTTGTTCTGGTGTCACTCCCATCAACATTACAGTTGATGAACTCCCCATAACGGATTATATTCTCATCACATTTACAGCTGAACTTACCCTCTCAATCACCAAGACATCACGTCATATCACTTTTCGCAATATAAAAAACAGTAACCCAGGTACTCTAACTACAACTATTGACTCATCTGCCATCCTCAACATCCACAATCTCTCCACCCCTGATGATTTGGTTTCTCATTACAATATTGGACTTCTAAACATTCTCAACTCCCTCCATTAAAAACTTGACCTGTTTCATTCACTGTCTCCGCCCCCTGGTTCACCGCTGATCTTCGCCTTATGAAAGCAGAAGGACGACAACTGGAAAGACTGTATAGGAAAACTGGTCTTACCATACATAAAGAACTGTACAATAACCATATTTTGCATTATAAGGATTCCATAGCTACCACCAAAACCCAGTACTACTCGAGTTTAATCACTGCTAATCATGGAAACTTTTCAATATTTTAAACAAAAACACCCAACCACAGGACTCTCTGCCTCCCCATTTGTATACAACTTACTTCTGTAATTCCATCATGTCATTCTTTACTGCTAAAATCTACAATATCCACCTACACCTTGACTCCATTCCACACCATCTCCACACCTTTTCTGACCCTCATCCACCCATACACACACTCTCTTCTTTTCACCTGCCCTCTCTCTCAGAACTCACCGAACTCATCCAGAAATCCAAACCGTCCACATGTCAACTCGACCCTCTACCTACACATCTTGTCAAATCCTGCCTCCCTTCTCTGCTCCCTATCATCTCTGCCATCATTCACTCCTCTCTCACCACTGGAACTGTCCCCACATCCTTCAAAACTGCTGTCATTACACCTATCCTGAAAAAGCCTGGTGCTGACCCTTCCATTTTCAACAACTTCCGTCCTATATCCAACTTACCCTACATTTCCAAAATCCTTGAAAAAGTAGTTGCCACTCAAATACATTCTCACCTTTCTCACAACAATCTCTATGAACAGTTCCAGTCCGGTTTCCGCCCACTCCACAGCACTGAAACAGCACTAATAAAAATCACCAACGACCTTCTCATGGCAGCTGACTCTGGACTACTCACCATCCTCATCCTCCTTGACCTGAGTGCGGTCTTTGACACCATCTGTCATACCACCCTCCTCAGAAGATTGTCATCCATTGGTATTACCCACACTCCACTAAACTGGCTAACATCCTACCTTTCTGGCCGCACTCAGTTCATTCAGCTTAAGTCATTCAAATCCACTTCCTCTCCCGTCACTACAGGTGTGTAGCTCTGTCCTGGGGCCCCTTCTCTTTATTATCTACCTTCTTCCCCTTGGTAATATTCTCTGTAAATTCAATGTTAATTTCCACAGCTACGCGGATGACATCCAGCTCTACCTCACCACAAAGCCCACAACCACTCTCCCACTCACTACCCTCACCGATTGCATTGCTGAAATAAAATCCTGGCTTACCCTCAACTTCCTTAAACTTAACAGTGATAAAACCGAGGTTCTCCTCATTGAGAAGAATACATGGAGAATCAAGCTGTCATTCGCCGGCAGGCAGGGTGTACATATTCAGATGAAGACTTCATTACACGATGGAACAGATTTCACTTTGTGTATAGCTACAAACATACATGCAAACATTAGCAAACGGGTAACGTTAGCTAGCTAACTAGTAACACTCGCCTTTGCTTTGATTTTATGAAGATATTCCTGTTTTTCACCTCCCATACGACAGCGTTGTTAACCCATCCACTCTTGAAAAAAGATAGCTATCTGTACTTTTGTAGGCTTTCATTTTTTGTGCGGTGTAAGGTGACGGATTCTCTATAAGATATTTGTAAATATCTCCAAACTCCAAGTCTGGTAGAGACTTTGCCTGCTTCAAAGCAATGAAAACATCAGCGGGTGCTGTGTATGGATCACGCGTTCCGAGTATGTTAATCTTTTCTTGATATTTAATTTTAACATTTGGTGACATATGGTCTAAATAGTTAAAGGGATACTTCACCTCTGGGAAGATGAATGTGTATTTAAAATAGGTCATTTAAGTAGAAGAAATGTGAAGAAATTTTTGAATTTGGAGCTTTCTAGACTGAGAAAAGCCAGAAAATGTATTTTTGGCTTATGTGGATGAAAGACAACAACTCCCAGAATGCACTTGCTTCGCTGCCTTAGGAGGCCACGCCTACCGGTAAGAGTGCGCAGATGAAAACAACAAAGCTAGCCTACGTGATGAGTTTGCGAGGGATTTAGAGATCGTCCAAAATGTCCGGGATTCAGCTTTTGCATTCTACAGTCGCCATTCATCATGTTTACTGTGGCGAGCAGGACGAGGCTGACGGCCGCGGGAGAACAGCGCGAGGCCGGTGGCGTGATTACTGAGACGCGCCGGGTCTCGCATCTCTCACGGAGGAGCGGGAATTTTTCTTAGCAATGGTAAAACGCACATCAACCGATCACTTGTTTAGCGTTCATGTAAACACTACATTCAGATTCACCAATCGGAATGAATTCAGTTAGATTGAAATGTGTGCATGTAAACAATGAATGGCGACCGCAGAAAGCAAAAGCTGAATCCCGGACATTTTGAACGATCTCGCCCGCCGGACAAGTCCGGGAAAAAGAGGATGGTTACTTACTCAGCTTTCTCCTACTATTCAGCTTTCTCCACAGAACAAGAGCCTGCTAGCTTAGCTTCCAAAGAAAGACGGCTGACACTGTGTACATTCTGAGTGAGATCCCACCCTGTATGGGCGGGCTGAAAACATGCGGAACAACGCCATCTACTGGCTGTAGTCTTTAGCCTCTGTCCAGAAAATCCTCCGATGACGCAAAATGACGATTTTTGCGTCATCGGAGGATTTTTTCCAGACAAAAAATACATAAATCTCTTGTCTCAGGGGGATATGAGGGTGGAAAGCATGGTAATTCGAAAATACTACAGGTTTTCTACTAATACAAAGCTTAATGCTAAATCCTGAAGTAACCCTTTAATTGATTGTAGTATTGGAAATTTGCAAGGCTGCAATTCCCCTGGCTGGCCACTGTTCGTCGCCATTTTGTCAGCGTTTGTTGCCCGCCAGGTATCCATGGTAGTCACGTGACTGCAAAGTATGAATATTAACAACTGTTGAATGGCCTGTTTAGGTCTGTTACAAACATGCATCGCAATATCCCTTTGGGGAAAAATGTGTGTTGTTAAATTTTTTCTGTTATTATTGTATGTTGTTATTGACTTCAAGATATTTTAAATAATAATAATTACACTTGGTATTTCACGTTGTTGTGCAGTCATTTTATTGTAATTAGAAGCAGTCGAACAACAGGAGAGATCATCAGTCTGTGAGTGTTTTCTTTTCCCAGTAGATTTTAGCGCGGCTCTGTGTTGCTAGGAACTTTGTTTTATTTACTGTGTTTTTACTCTAGTAAAAGCGCCCGTCTGACTTTGTTTGTGCGTCGTGACTTTTTAGTTTCGCTTGACTCAATAGGAGGGCGTGGCCTGCTGTATTAAATAATGAGGTATTAGGCGTGTGTAAAATAGGTTAGTGCACCGCGGCAGCGGTCGCGGCAGCCCTCGTGTGAAGACCAAAGAGTGTAAAGACCAACGACTCTACCTGTGTGACTCCACCGAGCAAGGACACCGACAAGGTACTTGAGTATTAATTTTCTTGTTTTTTTCCTTTCTCTTCTACACAACTTTCCATCTGATCTTTCTGTTTGTGACCCCTCTTACACTGTGTTTTCAAATCCCTACTATTACTAACACGCGTAAATCAAATTTCACACATCAGAGGCAGTCCAATCCTAACAACCTGCGTACTTTTCCGGTGTCTTCTAGTACTATATTCTCTTTTCCTATTGGTCTCTGGAATGTCCACTGTAAACAAAGCTGATTTCATTACATCTAGTTCTAGTCATTCGGGTCTCAGCCTACTGGCCCTGACAGAGACCTAGATCAGACCAGAGAACACTGCCACACCGGCTGCCCTCTCCACTAAATTCACTTTCTCACACACCCCTCGCCTGACTGGTAGGGGTGGTGGTACTGGTCTGCTCATCTCAAACGATTGGAAATTTGATCATTTACCACCTCTGTGTGACAACAGCTCATTTGAATCACATTGTTACTATCACTAGCCCTATTAAAATTCATTTTGTAGTTGTATATCGTCCCCCAGGTCAGCTCGGCAGTTTCTTGGAAGAGCTTGATGTGCTACTCTCATCCTTCCCTGAGGATGGTACTCCTCTCATAGTTCTTGGAGACTTTAACATCCACTTAGAAAAGCCTCAGGCTGCTGATTTCCACACTCTGCTTGCCTCATTCGACCTCAAGCAAGTATCTACTGCGGCTACTCACAAATCAGATAATAAATTGGACCTTATCTACACACGCTACTGCTCCACTGACCATACACTGGTCACTCCACTGCACACCTCAGATCACTTCCTCCTCACTCTCAACCATGGCCGAACACAACACACACTCCTCCACAGGTCATCTGCCCCAGAACACAACACACACTCCTCCACAGGTCACCTGCCTCAGAACACAACACACACTCCTCCACAGGTCACCTGCCCCAGAACACAACACGCACTCCTCCACAGGTCATCTGCCCCAGAACACAACACGCACTCCTCCACAGGTCACCTTTCGGCGAAACCTACGCTCACTCTCACCCTCTTGTCTATCCTCTCTGGTCTCATCCACACTTCCTCCACCTGATCAGCTTTCAACACTAGATACTAACAGTGCAACTGATACTCTTTTCTCCACTTTAACATCCTGCTTGGACAACTTCTGCCCCCTTTCCTCCAGGCCAGCCCGCGCCACACCCTCTGCCCCCTGGTTATCTGATGTTCTCCATGAACATCGTTCGAAACTCAGGGGTGCAGAGAGGAAGTGGCGCAAATCGAAAGATCCTACTGACCTTGGTCTTTATCAATCCCTCCTCTCTTCCTTCTCTGCTAATATCTCTACTGCTAAAATGACTTACTATCACAACAAAATTAGCAATTCTTCAGATTCTCGCATGCTTTTCAAAACCTTCTCCTCTCTTCTCAATCCTCCTCCTCCTCCTCCATCAACACTAACAGCTGACGATTTTGCTGCATTCTTTATAAATAAAACAACCTCCATCAGCGGCCAATTTACCAATCCACAAACTGACACACACACTGACACACACACTTTACCAGCTAACACACACTTTCTACCCTCCTTCTCTCTACTTTCAGAGCCAGAAGTCTCCAATCTCCTCCTTTCCAATCGCCCTACCACCTGTCCGCTTGATCCTATTCCCACTAACCTACTTCAAGCCATTTCATCCATGGTTGTACCCACACTCGCACACATCATAAACACCTCTCTTCACACTGGTACCTTTCCCACAGCATTTAAGCAGGCTCGTGTAACCCCACTGCTTAAGAAACCCACTCTACATCCAGCACATCTGGAGAGTTACAGACCGGTATCTCTCCTTTCATTTGTCGCGAAAACACTTGAACGAGTTGTTTTTAACCAGATCTCTTCCTTCCTTACACAGAACAACCTCTTGGACAACAATCAGTCTGGTTTCAAAAGCAGACACTCAACTGAGACTGCCCTGCTCTCAGTAATTGAAGCTCTGAGACTGGCAAGAGCAGCCTCCAAATCCTCAGTTCTCATCCTGCTGGATCTGTCTGCTGCCTTTGACACAGTTAATCACCAGATCCTCCTGTCAATCCTAAAGATGAAGGGCATCTCGGGAACTGCACTCCAATGGTTCCAGTCTTAACTCTCAGGTAGGTCCTTTAGAGTATCGTAGAGGGGTGTGGTGTCTAAGACCCAACATCTAGCTACTGGAGTGCCTCAGGGCTCAGTGCTGGGACCGCTTCTCTTCTCCATCTACATGACATCACTCTAGGATCTGTGATTCAGAAACATGGCTTTTCCTATCACTGCTACGCTGATGACACATAACTCTACCTCTCATTCCAGTCCGACGATCCGACGGTTGCTGCTCGCGTCTCAGCCTGACTGACATTTCTGGCTGGATGAAGGACCACCACCTTCAACTAAACCTTGCGAAGACAGAGCTACTCGTGGTCCCGGCCAACCCAACACTTCACCACAACTTCACCATTCAGCTAGACTCGTTATCCATAACTCCATCTAGGTCAGCCAGGAACCTTTGTGTGGTAACTGATGATCAATTGAACTTCACAGACCACATTGATAGAACTGCCCGATCATGTAGATTTGCCTTTTACAATATTAGGAGGATCAGGCCCTTCCTATCAGAACACGCTACTCAACTCCTTGTCCAAGCGCTTGTTTTATCCAGATTGGACTATTGTAATGCTCTCCTGGCTGGTCTTCCAGCTTGCACAGTCAAACCTCTGCAACTGATCCAGAACGCCACAGCTAGAGTGTCTTTAACGAGCTGAAAAGGGCACGTCACTCCTCTCCTCACAAAATTGCACTGGTTGCCAGTTGCTGCTCGCATCAAATTCAAGTCACTGACGTTTGCCTACAGAACAACCACTGGTTCTGCTCCCTTTTACTTTAACTCTTTACTTCAGACTTGCGTGTCATCCAGGAACTTGCGCTCTGCAAGTGAACGACGTCTTGTGGTGCCATCTCAAAGAGGCACAAAATCTCTTTCTCTGACCTTTACCATGACTGTTCCCTGCTGGAGGAATGATCTGCCTAACTCAACCAGAGCTGCTGAGTCCACTTTCAAGAAATGGCTGAAGACGCTTCTTTTTAGACAGCAGTTGATCCAGTAATACTAACACTTTCTCTACCATTCTATTCTATTCTGCTCTATAACAAAAAAAAAAAAAAAAAAAAAAAAAATTCTGCGTTAGATTAAACTGATGCGTTAGATTAAACATAGCACTTGCATATTGTTGTCCTACTGTAAGACTGAAAATACTGGTTGGGGCCCTGGTCTGAGACAAAAGGGCCTTGCTGGCTAATTAGCATTCGACCCCCCCCATACAGCCTGACTTCCTCCCAGAAACAACAAAGAACTCACACAAGAACATGGTTTAATGTGAATGTTTATCATTGACTGTTATGTTTTTGGTGTCATTTGAAATGTCTCAAAGTGAGTGGTACAGATATCTCATATCCAGATAGATAAAATAAAAGGAAATAAGGTTTATAGAAGTTTAGAGAAAACTGGTTAAGCCATTTGAGGGTGGTTTTCCCCATCCCCCATCTCACCTGGGCAAACAGTATAAAGGAAGGTGTGCTTGCTCTATCTGGTCTCTTCTCTGGTGGACGCAGACTGGTTAGGTGGTCTCTCTCTCTTTCTCTCTCTCTCTCTCTCTCGCTCTCTCTCTCTCTCTCTCTCTCTCTCTTTCTCTCTCTCTCTCTCTCTCTCTCTCTCTCTCTCTCTCAGCAGTGGTGGAGGAAGTACTTAAGTTTAGTACTTAAGTAAAAGTACAACTACCCTGCAAAATATATACTTAAGTAAAAGTATAATTACTACATCAACATCTTACTTAAGTAAAAGTCCTAAGTACATACTTTTAAATTTACTTTAAAGTATTTTTTTAAGTAAAAGTACACAATCAGTTGTCTCAATGTCTGGGCTGTTCAATTGTAATAATCACAAACAATTTATATTGTGTACTGGAAAGGGTTGTTGTGCAAGCTCTCTGCAATACTGACACACTGTAAAAATCTGGTTATTTACTTATTACTCATTAAATAATAATTAAGCTAAGCCAATTATGACATACAATTTATTTTATTTTTACTATACTATTAAGAGCAGTAAAAAAAAACTTAAAAGTACACAGGTGAGTGTTATTCTGAACACTTTAATCAAACTTGTATGACCAGTTTATTCTGCTCAACAACAGTTGCTTTAGTCCTTTACCTTGGCCTGCATGGGGAAAACGTAGCTAAAACTGCATTTGAGGCTTATACTCCATTGATTACAGAAAATCCAAAAGCATTAGGCTAATAATGTATAACACATTAGAATGAGAAAAAAATAAGCACCAAACAAAATTTGACAAGGGTGAGTGCTTCTCTTAAAACATGCAAGCAATATTGCTATTTAGAACTCTGATCAACCTAACATTAACAGGACAAAAAAAAAAAAAAAAACCAGAATCTATGTGAAAAACAATGAAGTCAATATAAAGGCAGATGTTACGATAAGAAACTTAAAAACAAAGGACCTTCAAATAAAAATTTTGGCCAGGCAATCAAAGGTCAAAAGGGCAAAATGCCCCTATAGAACATGAGAGTATTAGAGCCCTAATACTGTATTTGGTTCCGCATTGCATTACCAATAGTTTTTGTTCAATTTCAACAAAATTTGGTTCTCAAAGCTTTTTGATCCTAGCCTGCCTCTTTTTGCAGAAAAAATGTGCCCTGCTGTGCTAAACATTCGTTCGCATGCTGCTGATGCGGGCAGTGGTGTGTTGAGCTTCAGGGACAAATTAAAAACTGTGGGCACTGACTTGAGTATGTCCATTGAGGTAGAAGTGTTGGCCAGATAGGCATCCAATTGTTTTGTGGTTTCGTGGACATTTCCCTTCATAAGGCCAAAAAAGTCTTCCTCCTCAGATCCAGAATGGCTACCAGGTGATGATAAGGCTGGCTCTTCCTCCATGTGTGTCTTGATGTAGTCCATGCCTGCACAAAAAAAAAAAAAAAAAAAATTCCAAACATGAATGAAGAGTATTTCTGTCTAGCCTTTTAAAATACCAGTTAGCTTTGAAAATAACATATATTGGTTAAAATGAACCACTACCCATTATTCTATTAACAAATGAATGCTTGACAAAGAAATTATTTAAATGACTTACCCAACTTTAGCAAGTTTTCATTGCTTGTCCATGATGTGCGAAACTTAGGAAGTAAAATTGCAGCAGATATGAGTTCTGGGTCATTCATCATTTTTCCAAACCGCTGCTGTATTCCTTCCTGAAGAGCAGAGATCAGTGGCTGGCAGAACTTGGATGAAGTTTGGAGGCGGTCCAGCTTCACAGTTAGGAGCGTTATAGTGGGTACCAGCCATCCCATGTGGACATCCACCTCTCCCTGCAATATGTTGAGTGCCTTAGAGACTGGGTTCATGGTTGATGCATAGTCAGACAAGAAAGCAAGTTCTGCAGGGCTGAACCTGTAAAACACCATGTGAGAACATGCATAATGTCAGCATGATAAGCATAGGCTACACTATTGCAGTTCAATTAAATGGAGTAAATCATTAGTAAACAACATTATTTTACACAATCAATAGCCTACCACATCACAACTACGTATCTGCTCCATGACAAACTTACATTGGGACTTTAAGTGCAATGGTCACTGCTCTGACTGCTCCTTCTCCACTTTCCCTAATTATCCTCAGTATTCGCTCAACTGCAAGGAAGAGAGAGTTCCACCTGGTCTCAACTGGACGGATCAATTGCAGCTTGCACTCCCTCTCAATAACCTCTGCAGCTGTAGATGACCGGGCACTCTTATTCCAAAGAGCTGAGCACTTGGCAAATGCTGCATGAGATATCTTCTTGTACATAACATTTGATTCAGCTTTTCTAGCATCTACGGTTGAGATCAAATTCAGAATATGACAGGCACAACGGTGATGCTTTGGAAGCTGATATTCAGAACACTCATCTTCTTCCTCCATCAAAGCTTCCACTTCAACACCCTCTGTCTCCTCTTCTGCATCCTCCTCTTCACTGTCATTCACACCTTTACTCTCATCTTCAGTTGAACTCCCTTCATCTTCACATGCATAAACTCGGAAGGCCTTAATAAAGTTTGAGGCATTATCTGTTGTGGTCCTAACAATTTTTTCACGGATGTTATACTCACTGTGAATATCATTAAGTGCACTGGCTAACACATCATAAGAATGTGTCCCTTTCAGCCTTTTACAAGCCAGAGCCACAGACTTTCTTTCTAGGGTATCTGGCTCTATCCAGTGGGCAGTAACCCCAATGAAACTTTGCCTATGAGCTGTCCAACAGTCTGTAGTCGTGGCGATATACTTAACAGTCTGCATTGCATTCTTCAATTTTTCTTTCATTTGCTTTGTGCACTTATCAATTCTCTCTCTCAATGTTGTACGTGACATGACTGTGTAATCAGGTTGAGTACAATGTATTAAATCAACAAACCCAGTCTGTTCTACTACTCCAAAAGGGTGCAAACCCTGGACAATAAAGTTAACCACTGCAAGGTCTATGGTCTTCTGAGATGCTTTGATGTCCTCGAGTTTTCGCTGCTTTATTGAAGAACCTCCATCAGCAAACAATGTCCCCTTCTTTTTAGAAGAAGTTGCTGCCAAGTACTCCTTCAGAAGTGGTCTGTGCTTTCTCTATAAAAGATAGTGACAACAGAATTAATACACGTTTAGCATTAGTAGTATTAGTATTTAGTAATATAGTCAATCTACAACCAAAATAAATCTCACAACATAATGTAAAATATTTTTTAAGGGTTCAAGAATTAATCTAAACCACTACTAGTTAAGTGCAAGTGCAAACACTAACCTTACATCTTACTAGCATATTACTTTGTTATGACTGGCAACATGTAAGTATCACACAAGCAAAAAGCTACTGTATTTGCCATGTTAAACTAAGAGTTTGGACCCTAAAGTTACAGGATTTTACATTTACGTTAATACAAAACCACAGTGTATGGGGCACTGAAACGCGAAACCAACGTGATTACATCTTTAGACTAAAAAGACAAGCTACTGACACTTATAACCAAGCATATCACACGGGTAAAATTGGTTTGATATTCGCATATACTTTCGCGCTAACTTGCTAAATATATATATATATATATATATATATATATATATATATATATATATATATTTGCAAATTCTAAAAAAATGTCATGATATTGACAAAAAACAACTGTCATAGTGCAAAATTGTTCACAATTGAATCAAACCAAGATATAGTTTTGCCTGCATGCTTACTTGTGAATGTCAACTAAATACCCAATGTAGAATGGTAAAGAAGCTAGGGGCCATATAAAAAGTTTGAACATTTTTTCATCGAGTCAAAACAAACAGCTATTTTAGCCAACTACGAATGTACAGATATAGCAGTAGTTTGCTCATCTCCAAAAATGTAACGTACTAGCAAGCTATCGTCCCTGCTGTGCTAATAACCAGCTAATGAAGTTGCCCTGTTAGGGTACCACTAACTTACGTCAAACAAATATTATACTGGTGTGATATTTTTGTTATGTTGACATCCGTTTTTCTATAACAGTCATAGCACCATGTAGCAGCAAGTTTGTAACTTAAATATTAATAACTAGCATTGCATGTCTTACCTCTATATGTTTCTTCAAATTTGAAGGGGAGTTTTTAAACACCAACAGTTCTTTGCGTTGAGGTAGGCACTTGACACACTGAAAACGCCAGGAGTCATTCTTTGAACCTTTAAATTCAAATAACTTGCTTAAATAAGGCCAGGGATGTCTCTCAGAATCAGAGCTGCAGGGCACAGGCTCAAGCTCAGTCGACGTTGTTGGCTCTTCGTCCATGTTTGATATTTGGTGTCCACCGTGTCCTTTTCTTCGATTTACATCAGTTCCGCTTGTGTTGTTTCAAAACGCGCGCTGAGCGCGTGAGTTCTTTGACCAATCAGATCTCCGATCTGTTTCAACGTGCATTGGCCAGCAACGCCAAAACGTCAGTCGACCAACATTTTTTTATGCAAGATTCGGAAGGATGTAACGACACGCATTTTAATAATGTAGTGGAGTACAAAGTACAGATAATTGCTGAAAAATCTACTTGAGTAAAAGTATAAGTATGCATTATTTTTTTTACTTAAGTAAAGTATAGATACGTAAAAATTTACTTAAGTACAGTAACGAAGTACAAATACTTCGTTACATTCCACCACTGTCTCTCAGGTACAAGCTGGGTAAGACTATTTGGTGTGACCAATGTATAACCATGTTCTAGATATTTGAATTGATAGTGGAATTGATCTCTGATATCTGAAATATTAAATTGCTACAATGTGATTATTCCAACTGATTTTGACATTGTTCATTTAATGGTTAAAAGGAATAGTCAAACATTCGCTCACTTTTAGTGAGGCACAGATATTATTAAAACCTTTCATTTATGGAGTCAGATGAAATAAACGAGTAAATATATGATTAATACATTACAAATTTAACCAACCAATACTTTGCACGAGTGAGGACAAGAACACGTGATAACCTTCCCTGTGTATTGGCGAACCGGCAGATTGGGCCAATATAACGGGCCTTACAAAATGGTGACCTTGACGTGATCTCAAAACAGATCAAAGCAGTTTCACGAGAAACGTCCTTTTCAGAAAGTATTGGGATTTTAAAATCAACAAGAGGTTTTGAACATCTTCTCTTTCTTCCGCGGTTGTGGTAAGTCAATTTTCTTTGCATTTTTAGAAGTGTTGAAAAAATGTTTGATGCGGCAGCCAAATGAAGAATGAGTCGATTTTAAAGATCTCCTTGTTTTGCCTAAGCAACAGGAAGCAAAATCTAAAGTAAGAATAATCTAAATCTTCCAAATAATTAATAACTCGATGAAGAGCTGAAAAAGTCAAGCCTAAAAAGTTTTAAAATCAGCCACATGTTTTCCGGCCATTGTTGTATCTGGGCTTGTTAACAAACCAGCAACACGTGAAGAGAATGAGCAAACTAACAAAAACAGAAAAAGAAAAATCAACGTTTGTAAACAATCAGAAAACACGTGATTTTATAAATAAAAAGGCAGATCAATGCATTGTTTATGAAAGGAAAATTTTGGGAAAACAGGATGATATGATTTACAGGCTAAAACTCAAATATCAAGGATAATGCTAAATGCTAATTGTCCATGTTGCTTTCAAAACGCTCAAGGCTACGTTAAATGCTAAAGCCATGCTGCGCCCAAAGCTAATGCTAAATGCTATTGTCCATGTTGTTTTCAAAACGCTCAAGGCTATGCTAAATGCTAAAGCCATGCTGCATTCAAGGCTAATGCTAAATGCTAAAACTTTAACACGATGGGATTAAAAAGTATGCAATAATTCTGTGAATTTTCAAATTTGAAATTGAGCTTACATCATGCACATAGAACACAATTTGGTTGTTTGTGCTACAACATGCACAGGCTAATTTAAAGTTTATTCTTTAAACACAGGATTACTTTACTGTAAGTGTAGTTGAAACACTTAGGCAAAGGTGATATAGATGTTGTATTCTATTGCTTTGCTGTGAGTGTATTTGGAACACTTAGGTAAAAGGTTGTAGATGTTGTATTCTTGGCCGTGTGTCCTGTGTAAACTGAATTAAACACGTGTGTCTATGCGGAATTTGGTGGCTATAATGTGATTCACAATGAATTTGAAAATCAGAAACAGCGAACGCATCTCATTAATCCTGAAACAAAAACCTTTTCATATTTAAGGCTTCAGAGAACTAAATATTGTTATGTTTGAATGTATTCTGAATTACTCTGAGATTTGTTTTTTCCAAAATAGATTAACGGATTCGTATATTTCCACAAGATTGCGTCAGAGATTGGCGACGGCTAATAACTGATATCAGGAAGTGTGCGGGCTGCTTGGATGAGAGGATGGGTTAGTTCGACTAGGATCAGCTTTACGCTGGTTGATTAACCTAGCTTGGACGCTTCCGATGACTTCTGTTCTAATTTAATAGTTTTGGAAAACGGTTGAATTAAGTTCCTGAAGGGCATCCAAGGGGGCTATTGTATATATCTTTGGTTGTTGCGTGTGTACGGCAAAATCCCTAGATATTTAGCCAACTGCCTCAGCTTCTGATCTTCGGGGCTGACCACTTGTGTCGTGCATCCTTGGGAAGGACTGCAAAGCGATATAGTTTTCCTTATCTATAAACGGAAGAATATAAAGTAAGAGTAAATAGAAGAATCAAACATTATAATGGCCATTGAAAAAGACTAAATGACAAGAAAAGGTATTTGAAACCTAGCAAAGGGAAAAAGAAAAACAGCGAATGTACATCTTATCAGTCCTGAGCCAAAAGCCTTTTCATATTCAAATGTATTGACATGAGAACAAGCAGAGATTTGACCATGCGTTAAGTTGTTCTGGAGACTCTTAAGAGACCGAAAACAATATAATTGACTTGTATTGTTAGAGAATATAATTATATTATAACTTGAATTATAATAAACATTATATTACACTCGCTGAGCAGGACAATAATTGGAGAAGTGTGACTTTTTCGTCATTAAAATTGAATTTCTGAAACAGAATTTCATTTGTGTGCTACCCAGTGCCAAAAAATGGGAGGGGTATGCCTTTATTTTTCACCGTTAGAAAACACGGCTAGAATTGTGGCACAGGTAATAGCAAACCAAATTGTGCAACAACTAAAATGTAATCTAATCAGAGAAGTAAATTTACGAGGAGGGTGTGAAATGCTAAACAGCAGACAGAAGTACCACAGTTTTGCAGCGGACTGAAGGCTGAACTGAAAAAGCAGCTTCAGGTGTCACAACACACTGAAACAACAGCAACAATTCAGACTTGGTCAATGAAACTCGGTTTCATGTGACATCTGGAATTAAAAATTGCAACTGACATGATAATGGAACAAATAAAAGAATTCCACACGTCTGAATTTAATGCTTTTGAAATATTGGAATTATCTGCCTGTGGTTCGCTCTCCTCTGTTTTCTGTCTCAGGCTTACTTCTGCAAATTCCTCGGAAGAGATGCCAGGATGGGCAGGAGCCCACCTGGAGCAAATCCAGGACAGCGGAATTGTTAGAACATAACCTGAGACTCGGGAGATGGTGAAAAGACACTTCAAGAGGCCATTCACATCTCACAATAGTACATCACTGCGTTAATATGGCCTCCCAGTTTAGAACTGGAACTAAATTTGCAACACAATTGTTATAGATTATATTCCACCCATCTCCTAGAAGTGAACACTGAACACACACCTCCATCACTATACCCTCACAGCATCATCACCTGGGGTAGATAGTCTATCCAGGCTGAACACTGCACATCAGACGAAGATGTGTCATCTTCACACTAACAGATCCAGATAGCTTCTCACACACAGGGTGGAGCTGATCTCATGATCATGGTCTAACAGAGACACAGAGAATAGCATACGCTATTCACAACAAACTGCCAACTAATGTAACACACATGAACAACTGAATGGCTACAGTCACAAATCAAGACAAATTCTAAGGTAGACTGCCATTGCATTTCAAACTCCATGATTGTTGGTGGGAGTTGAAAAATCAGAGGGCCCCTGATTTCTCAACATACCACTAATAACAGAAACAGTGTGTGACCGCTTCAATCAATTACAAAATTTACAATTCAACTCTGTCATCGACTGTGACTTAGCCAGATCAATACACACACACTCTCAAATACACTCTCTGTCACAGACACACACACACACACACACACACACACACTCTCTCTCACAGACAAAAACACACTCTGACATTAAAAAAAAAAAAAAAACACTCTCACACAAAACCATTGATCCTATACCATTTCTTTGATTATTTGGTTTACACCGACCTCTTGCTGAATTTCTGAAACTTATTTTGATTTCTGCATTTAAACTTATTTTGATTTTAATCCCTGAAACTTATTTTGATTTCCTTTGAATAATTCAGACAAACATTTCTGAAACTTATTTTGATTTAATTTCTGAAACTTATTTTGTTTTCTGCATATTTGTATATTGTCCAATTTACTTGCAACAATGTATTTGGGCATCAATTCAATTGAATCTGTTTGGTTACACCAAAATGAAATGTTGTTTTAACCCAGCACTGGTTGTTTTGTTAGAATGACATTTATTTAAATGTTTCTAGAAACAGGGTAGGAGCTTGTAAGATCTTCCTTTGTCCTTCCTTGACCTTCTATAGGAGTACTATTGGCGTGGTAATTAAAAATCAGGTAATTAATGAGACCAAATTTACCACTCACATTTGCTGACATGAACATGGTTTTTTACATTGAACATGACATGATTTTGCTTTATTGCACTATGCATTCCTATGCATTTCCTTACGACTGTAAGTTCATATGTGCTCAATCTTGAAGCGGACATTTAAGATGCTTTTCAGGTGTCTCACACAAAGCAGTGTGGATCAAAGGAGAACCCCTTCAATCCACTGAGGTCTGCCCAGACCACCGTACCGCTGGAGGTGACAGGATTGGTCAAGAAGGGTCAGATCATCATCGTGGAGAAGGTGCCATGGAAGCGGAAGTTTCTCCATGAAGGAATGACACGTCAACTGAACAAGTCACAAAAGGTCCAGATTGACTCTATGAATTTTGCTCACGTCACAGGATTACAGGAAGAGAACCTGAACTCATTCATCCACCTGCCGGGCTCAAGCTATACACCTGAATAGAACAGGTGTTCTGCAGGTGAACACAGCCCGCTGAGCTTCTACAGATGCCAACATTGCAAAGACAATTTTTGTGCTACATCTTCAAGGATTATAACAAACGTCTTACTGTGACCCCGTAAGTGTTCATCAGAATGTGACCCACGGGATCAAGGAGAGAATCTGTAAGACTGAAAATACTGGTTGGGGCCCTGGTCTGAGACAAAAGGGCCTTGCTGGCTAATTAGCATTCGACCTCCCCCATACAGCCTGACTTCCTCCCAGAAACAACAAAGAACTCACACAAGAACATGGTTTAATGTGAATGTTTATCATTGACTGTTGTGTTTTTGGTGTCATTTGAAATGTCTCAAAGTGAGTGGTACAGATATCTCATATCCAGATAGATAAAATAAAAGGAAATAAGGTTTATAGAAGTTTAGAGAAAACTGGTTAAGCCATTTGAGGGTGGTTTTCCCCATCCCCCATATCACCTGGGCAAACAGTATAAAGGAAGGTGTGCTTGCTCTATCTGGTCTCTTCTCTTTCATTTATGGAGTCAGATGAAATAAACGAGTAAATATATGATTAATATATTACAAATTTAACCAACCAATACTTTGCATGAGTTGAGGACAAGAACACGTGATAACCTTCCCTGTGTATTGGCGGACCGGCAGATTGGGCCAATATAACGGGCCTTACACTACTGTTGGTTTAACTGCTTCTATTGTTCTCATTTGTAAGTCGCTTTGGATAAAAGCGTCTGCTAAATGAATAAATGTAAATGTAATTTTAGATTTCAGCATTTGCTTATTCACAGGGAAGTATTTTCATGAAACCAACGCAAACTTCAATCTATAATCTACAACATGCATTTGTGTAGTGGCATCTAGTGGTGAGATTGCAGATAGCTAGGTATTAACTCCTTTCTAAGTGCATAGCATGCATAGAACAAGACCTAAAACATGACGTGGCATTGCCAAGGTAGCAATTTTACTGGATCTAAACAAATCTAACCACAGATGTGACCAGTAGCGGTGGCTTTCTTAATCTATTTAAAATAATTTTGCAAGGGGTCTATGACATTAGTATATTTTTACCCCCCCCAAAAAATACATTCTATACTCGGGTTCATTAAATAGAAAAATAACCATGATTTATTGATGGTTTTACACAAAAGTATATCACACACAAATTACCTGAACAGAAGGAGCCTTTAAACCACAAAGCAAAAAGAAATCAAACAAATCAGCCAAAATAAACCCATAAATTAAATTCATTAAACATAACCTTGTGAATCACTCAATTAATCCAAAATAAATGACATGCAAAAGTAGTTCAGCTCTGTTCAAACACTAAAGCCCCGTTCACACCGCCAGTGACTGTGTCGCTGTATGTCGCTAGTCTCTGTCCTGCGAGTCACTTGTGGGCGTTTGTAGTGCTTGTCGCTCTAATGTTATTGGTAGACTGCACGTCTGACCATATCTTTACAAATACCATCACAAGTTATAACCGTTCTAGATTTAACCAAACCCAAAACCAGTAATAGGGGAGAGCGGGGCACAACCTAACGCTTTTTGACTTTCTCAGTTTGTGTAAATCTGCTTATGGTTCAGAGTATTTATTTTTTCCCACATTAATTTCCCACATTTCTAGTACAATTATGTGTTTTTGTTTTATTAATACAGTATATACTTTTTTCTTGATATAACCCAAAAGAATGGAAGTGAAATGTGACAACATGCCCCATAGGTGGGGTACATTGTAACGTGTGGGGCACATTGTAACATAACATATGGCAGCTTGAAATGTTATCTGATCTAAAAAAAAAATATACAAAACAAACTAAAATATTTTCTAAATAAAATACAATTAAAAAACTTTTTCATATAAAATAATGGCAATTTTTAATAATTAAATATAAACTAATTTTTGAGTTTTGACTAGGAACACATGAAAACACAGCTATACAACATAGTTCAAAACAAATAAATAATTAGTAATTTCTGAACATTGACACAATGGGCCCTATCTTGCACCCAGCGCAATTGACTTTGTACACCGACACATGTATCATTCCTATTTTGCACCCGCGCAAAGCGCGCTTTTCCCTCCACAGAAGCACGTCGCTAAACTAGGGAATGAACTTGCGCTCCCTGAGCGGTTCAGCGCAAAGAGGAGGCGTGTTCCGGCGCAAACGTTCCTTCATGCTATTTTGCAGGTTTAGAAAACAATTGCGCCACTAACCAGGAAAAAATAGTTTAAAGTCAGTGGCGCGTTGCGCATGTTATTCATATGCTATTTTAAGGGCGCATGCTTGGCCATAATCAATGTAGCATGTGCACAACGCACATACACTTTGATTCTCTCATCTACACAGCAGCAGCAGTTTTCATTTTTGCAAATCATACATTATTACGATAGATAGATAGATAGATAGATAGACAATTTATTATAAAAGCATACATCTAGCTTAGCCTACACATTTACCCAAATTATCATACGCCTTTTTAACCGAAGTTAATTTGGGTGGGTTTCTCCATCCCCAACCTCCCTGACGAGAGCGTTGCTCTCCTTGGCTGTGAACCGCTCCTCGCGTGCGCCTGGCAAATCCGCCGTTATAATAGGACTCCGCTATAGAACAAGCGCGCCTGCTCTTAAAGGGAATGTGAGATGACTCTCTGATTGGTTTATTTCACGTTACGCCCAAACCACACCTATGAATAATGAAGCTGCTTCAGACCAACCCATTTTAGATTTGCGCCTGGCGCAAGAGTCATTTATCCCGCCGGGAAAATAGCAACAGCGCCAAGACCCGCCCACAAAGTTACTTGCGCTTTGCGCTTTGACACTTGCGTTTCAGATCGTTAAAATAGGGCCCTCAGTCTTTATTCACCTTTTTCTCACGTTTTCTCAATGAAATTAATAAAAGTATAGAATATAATAGCATATTTCTAATAGGGGCACATTGTAACGCAGTGTTACAACATGCCCCCGCCTGCACAACTGGGATTTAAACCCTGCTAGTGTCTTCTGCTAGTTAGCGAAACATTAAAGAACTATCTCAACTGTTAAATAACATATTGGAGATTAAAATAATATCAGATTTGTCTTATTTTAAATAAACACAAAAATAGAGATGAAAAATTAACTTAAGTAAGAAATTTACTTTTGCTATGGTTTAATAAATGTCTATGGATATCTTCCAAAAAAAAATTTATTTTGGCGGATTTTTTTTTTCTATATAGTGTTGATATGGCAACTGGTAAATAAACAAAGTTTCGTCATCCAAGCATGTGCGGAAGTATTTAAAACAAGCGTGTTACAACTAGCCCCGCGTTAGGTTGTGCCCCGCGCTCCCCTACAATTTTTTTTTTATAAAGGAAACCTACTGCAATAACAGTCCATTTAGCAAAGCATAAACACAAACCAAAGACTTTCAATGAATGCAAAATCTTAGTATATTTAGTAGAAAAAAAAAACAAACACATTCACGCCAATCAATGCAGTTCAACCTTCCATCACAATTATTCACCCCAAACCACAACACCCAAAAATGTATAGAGGGTTCTCTTACGAGAGGTTCTCTCGTACTGCGTAAACTTACGCTTGGGGGAAAGTCTCTTTCCGCGAGATACTGAAGCCAAAAATTATCCTTAATTTTTATATAATGCAAAACGCGTTGCAGCAGCATGCAGGCATAGGCGAGGCAGCTTGCGCGCCTATTGGCTACCCTGCGGCAACTGCAGCAGCCTATCAAGAAGGCCCTCTCGTGACGCCTTGACCAAGGGGGGTGCTTCGCGCCCATTGCATCACGTCCCGCCGAAATAGGTGTGGCCTAGGGCTATAAATATAGCATCGAGAGGCTGGTTCACTGATTTTTCATCTCTTCAGCGGAGCTCACGCATCGCTGGACCCCGAGAGAAGCCGCGCCGTCTGAAGAAGCCTTTCAGCGGGACGAGTCTGCATCGAAGCCGCTGGCCGCGCCGCCTTCTGCTGACATTTCTGCTGCGCTATCCAGTGCACCATATCCTTTTCAATTGCTAGTGTGTGTTCGCCCCGCGACTCACACTTCTCTCTCTAAAAGAGCCGAGCGTCTTTTTAAAGATGCCTCGTACTTTCTGTGGCTCGTGCAGAGCCCCTCTCAGCGACAGGGACCGCCATGTCATTTGCATTTCCTGCCTGGGAGAAGATCACGCAGCTCTCGCGCTCGCTGACGGCAGATGCCCTCACTACGAGCTGATGCCTATGGCGACTCTGAGGACTCGTAATGGCACATTTTCACGAGTCTGCACCCCAGCCCACTGCGCTGCCGCGCCGTAAAAAGCGCCGCGCTCAGCGAGGCCCTGAACCTCCTCCCACTGAGACGAGCTCGCCGGTTCGCCCGCCAGCTTCGCCGCCTGCTTCACTCGAGTCTATCAGCCGCTGTCTGCCGCCGGTTCCGTCGCGGATGAGTCTGATGATGTGGGGACCGTGTTGCAACACCGTCTAGACCCGCGCCTTTTCTTCCCTAGCTTCATGAAGAACTCGCGAAATCCTGGTCTGCACCCTTTTCAGCCAGAGTGAAAACCTCTGTATCTGCAGCATTCTCCGTTGTCGACGATGCTAAAAACAGAGGATACCACTCTCTTCCTGCAGTAGAGGAAGCTGTAGCTGCTCATCTTTGCCCGCCCTCCACTGGACGGCGCGCTAAAGCCTGCCGCACCACCTCAGTTCTGCACGGCCACGCTTACACCGCCGCTGGGCAGGCTGCAGCTGCATTGCACACAATGGCCACGCTACAAGTTTTCCAAGCCAACCTTCTCTGCAAACTCGACGAGGAAGGACTGGAAGCTGTAAGCATTTCAGATTTGAGAAGCGCTACAGACCTCGCTCTTCGCGCTACTAAATCTGCTGCACAGGCCATAGGACGGATCATGGCCTCTCTCACCGTTGCTGAGAGACACCTGTGGTTAACGCTTTCTGAGATGCCGGACTCGGAGCGCGCTGCGTTCCTCGACGCTCCCATCTCCTCTGCTGGGCTCTTTGGATCGTCCGTCAAAGATTTCGCGGACAGATTCGCTGAGGTGCAGAAAACATCACAGGCCATGAAGCATTTCCTGCCGAAGCGCGCTAGCTTTGCAACAGGTCGCTCTAAACAGCCGTCTGCTCGAAGCTCACAGCCGCAACCACCGCCCGCCGCCGCCTCGCAGCGGCAACAGGCCCGAAGCTCGAGACCGCGCTCTCGCTCTACTGGCCGCCGACCTCTGCGTGGACCCCGGCCAAAGATTGAAATCAAGCCCGAGGCCTCAAAGTCGTCCTAGCCCTTCTAGGAAAACGACGGTGTTCAAGTCCCGCTGCGGCCAGACTTCCACCAAAACTACCAGCTCGCTCAGTTCCAGAAAATGTGACTGTTCCAGCTTATTTAGCAGTAAACAAGTCGGTAACACAGCCCGCTTGCCTGCTTACAAACGCCGTTTTCACGGCGACCCAGATGTATCCCTCAAAGAGTGTATTTCCTGGTGTTCCGGCCACGGCCGATGGTGTTATGAGTGTAGAAAAAATGCCCACTATCACGTGCTCATTCCTACACACAAACACAGCTCGTCTCACAGAGCTCGCGCTCATAAAATCGACTCAGGTCAATTGCGCATTAAATGTAGTGAATGTGCCCACAACTCAGTGCCCACAAACACTGCACACTGCATGTCTTCCGGTTTCTGTAAAAACGAAACCAAAACACATACGGTCACAGACCAAAAGTGTATTCAGTGCTTCACATGTGCCCGCTGTGTCGCGCCCACATGCACTCACAGACATGTCAAACCCCGAGGGGTTTTGCCCGCTCGCTTTCTCTCAGCTACCCGCTTCCTATATGGCAGACCGGAAGTCGCCATATAGGAAGCACTCCGCATCACAACAAAGCACAGGCACTGAAGTATATCCCGAACGTCGTCAAGGAAAATGGTTAATAATTGCAGTGTTTCAGGTTGTACCAATAGGACAGACCGAGAAAAACATTTGGAATATTATCGACTTCCAAAAGTTATTAAAAACCAGGGAGAGGAAGGCCAGAAGTTATCAAAAACCAGGGAGAGGAAGGCCAGAAGTTATCAGAGGAAAGGAGGCGCTTGTGGTTGGCAAAGCTCAACCAAGATCTACGAGGGAAAAATCTGGACAATATCCGGATTTGTTCGGCACATTTCTTGTCAGGTATTGTGAAATGTTGATTGCAGAGGCTCATAACAAATTTTCTAGTGTAATGATAATAATATTTTTAATAGTAAATGGTAAAAACAATTATTGCTTTGACAGACAAGTCCAATCTTATCTATGGTATTATACCCATCACAATCTTTGCACATCAAGAAATCAATTGGCAATATTCCCCCCAAAATAGTATATTTCTGGCGCACACAACCAATCACACGCTCAACATGAATCCTGAAGTCCAGTCTGATTCTGCACCGCCAATAAATCGTAATTTCTCAAAATATCGCTCCTTTTCTTGTGGTCCAAGTGTCACCGGGTGACATGGAAGGAACGTTGGAAGTGGAACGAGTTCCCCTGGGGGGGAGACTTCCGGTGCGACACCAGGACGGTTCCGGCGGCCTGTCATGGCCGACCGTATTGACGAGCGGCAGCTGCAGCGGCTAATCAAGTGGCCATTGGAGCACGTGTCTCCAATGGGGGATTTAAAAGCGCCGTTTTGAAGAGGCACGAGAAGCAGAAGACAGAGCGGTCGTGATCGGCAGCGGGCAGCAGGCGAGAGAGAGCGGCCGAGGCCGAAGCAGGAAGAAGCAGGAGAGAGAGAGAGGCAAAAGCGATGGGGCAGAAACAGAGACGGGAAAGATAAAGTGTGGCTGAAGCGCGGGGCACGATTGAGATCGAGAACGGACGAGAGACTGGCCAGTAGGACTGGGAGAACGGAACGAGCGCAAGCATTGTTGGATATACAGATCACGACGGTGGATTGGCCGGCCCCGACGAGATGGAGTGAAGGTATACTTTTCACTGTGAAGTGGTGTGTCATTGCAATGTCTGAAGATTGAAGTGAGCAAGTGTGAAGATTTACAGTGGTTTGCATGCACGAGTATGGGAAAATTAAACGCTATCAGCACTCTGAAATCTTTGTCGGGGATCGTCTAGCCCGGTGGGGCGTCAGGAAATAATTTGAACTGCTGTGGGTAAAGCTCTGTACAGGTGTCCCAGTTCATGCCGCTGTAGTAAAGAAAGGAGAAGTTCAGCGCTGTGTGTCGTTGTGAAGATCTACATTCTGCCATTGCTGTCCTGTAGTAAGAGAAGACTCAGTTATTAACTGCTGGATTCTGTAATCACCATTGTTGTTCTATGAACAGAGAGATCCCGTTATCCGCCGCTGCATTCTGCCATTGCTGTCCTGTGGTAAGAGAAGACTCAGTTATTCTCTTTTAGCCTGCTGCCTGCTGCCGATCACGACCGCTCTTGTCTTCTGCTTCTCGTGCCTCTTCAAAACGCCGCTTTTAAATCCCCCATTGGAGACACGCGCTCCAATGGCCGCTTGATTAGCCGCTGCAGCTGCCGCTCGTCAATACGGTCGGCCATGACAGGCCGCCGGAACCGTCCTGGTGTCGCACCGGAAGTCTCCCCCCCAGGGGAACTCGTTCCGCTTCCGCTTCCATGTCAGCCGGTGACACAAGTCCTTCCCTATATGCCTTTGCATCTTGGACATGTTTTGATGAGCCTTTCTGTTGTTTAGACATGGCTACATTCACTTAAAGTATCCAAAGCACACAAAACTCCATTGTACTCCATTCAGTTGTTTACACCGAGTACCTCCATAATGGCCGCGCATCCGGGTTACCGCCCAGAACGTGACGTCGGTGAAAACCCTCTATATAGAGTTCAAGACCAATCAATGTCCATGGATGATGCAAGTAAGGATAATAGAGAGAATAAAGTCTTATCTGAATTCCTCAAAGTCCCATAATGTCCAATATATCCTCCAGAAAACGATCAGTCTTAATCCATATGCTTGCTGTCTCAATAGCAGAGTCCATGGACAATAAAGGTGATTGTTATATGATGAGTTGAAGAGCTTTGTGTATCAAGGAACTTATAAAACTTCCTCACATATTCTTCTCATGGACCATAATCCTCAAGAAAACAAACAAGTCCTTCTACAACAATCAAAACCATACTAAATAAACAGTCCGAATAATATATTTTAAACACTTCCAAAACACACATAAAAAAAAGAAACAAGTTAGACATACAAAACCTCACTTACTTTAAAGTTGAGCATAAAACAAATGTTTCTCAACCAGGGGCCCGTTCTTCGTACGTCGCTAACTCAGTTAGCTGGATTTGATTGTTGGCGATTTGGCATGATCTTGGATTGTTTGGTTCTTCGACGCTCATCCTGGACTTACTGTCATAGCAACAGGTCCGTAAGCTTAAACCTGCTCAGGAGCATCTTATTTCATGTTAACAGGATTAGACTGCGGCTTCATAAGCAGAGCTGATACGGGGAGTCCAGCGCAGTGCGATAGTGCACTTTCTGAGATATATATTTTTTCTTGTGACTCGTGAAATTGTCGTTTACATTATTAATTTGTTGGAAACGCACATTTATTTTCGACTTGTCAGAGTCTGGCTTTAACTACAGCACAAACTGTTTGCATTGCCCCTGAGATTATTTGCGAGTGTCTCTTTCCTTTACACTATTGGAGATGCGGAGAACTTGATGGAAAGTGCTGTCTGTCATGTCATTCGGAGTTTACCTGGCGCTTTTAGGTTTAAAAAAACAGTTTTAGTTGTTTTTTTTTTTTGGGCATTTCCAAGCCACTTAAGACCCAATGTTGTAAAGCAGTTTTTTTAAAGCAGTTTTTTTTTTTTAGGCTATCATAATTTTTTATGAAGATCATGCAATCATGACCATGCCGATTACAGTATATGTCACTCAGGCTTCACTAACGTGATTGGTACAGACTATATGCTAGACCATAGACTGCCATCAAGGCCTCAATGAAGGGGATTATGTGAACAGAAAGGGGGTTCACAATGTAAATGTGCAGCCCAGTTACTATTGTGATTCTTAATATTCCAGATTAGTAATATTATATCAAATAAAAAAAAGGCAGTTGACTAAAATCTTCCATATCACAAATGTGAAAGCAAAATGGCCAGGATCTGTGCATGACTCAATAATTTTCAGAGATTCACATTTATTTACAAGGGCACACAATGAAATGAACTTTGGCTAACTAAAGGGAAGATTTCAGTGTCTGAAAAGTCTGAGGGTTGCACACCTGACAGGGCCTGTGACATTGTTGCATGTGCCATATTACACAACATTGCCAAAAAAACAAACACTTTTCATTAAATGTTTAATAAAAGACAGATATGCTTAGTTCCTTGAGTTTTCAATTTTCAATTGTTCTTTGTAAAGAAAAGCCAGTGGTCAAGTGCCTGCAACAAGAGATATGACACATGCCTCATGCAACAAATAAAAAGGAGAAGTTGTCTATACACTGCCCACCTGTAGGCCTATGTCTCCTCTGTCTGTGCAGACTCTTCTGTAGGCCTTTCTGTAGATGTGGAATCCTGCAACTTATATTGCAGCCATAAAGCATACAAGTATAAATGAAGTAAAGTTATTTATGCACTTGCAGGTAGGCTAGTTCCTCCATATGACAGTTATCTGAGAGGGTTTATTCACTGTCCAGTGCAATGGAAACAAATGGACATTACAAAGTCTTATACTTTCTTTCCTTTGGAAAGTTAGAAAATGTCCACTTACTGCACATATTTCAGCCACCACTTTCTTGGGAACAGATACAAGTGTTGGTGTATTGTGTAAAAGTGCACAAAAGAGGAAAACACAATGTCATTACAATGAACTACACTCGGAAAAAATGTGATCAATAACTCATGACAAAATATTTTTACATTAACATAAGTTTATCAGTTTTCACTTTCACAAGTCAAAGCAATTCATCATTACTCAAGATTTAACAGTTGAAATGACTATACGGCCTTAATTTAATGCAGCAAAAATTATTTTACAGTGTAGGCTACTAAGATCTTTTCTATTTTTTTCTCAGCCTTTTTCTTGGTTGCTTTTATAAACATAACACCATTTATTTAACAGTGCCTTTTATAAAAGAGACTATAATATAACTAAAAATTACAATTATGTAGAATATTTTTGTTCTTCACCTTTATGTGTTATCTTGTTCTAGTGTGGTGACTCTGACATTACAATGAACAAAGTAATTATGCAGTTATTAAAATACAAAAATATAGGCTAATAAGGGATAAAAACATCTAACATGGCCACTTCTAACGGATTTAATATTCCTATTAAATACAAGATATTATTGTTAAAATGTTGCCAATTATTACTCCAATTATTGCACTTCTTTTTTTCATTAAATCTTGCTCCAAGAACTTGAAAGGAAGGAAATGAATAGAACAAATAAAGGAAAAATTAGCAAAACATTTCAGAATATCAAATTTTACTGTGAAGTTTTACAAATCGCATTGCAAAATGCATTGACACCATTATATGAGATCTTAACTGAGATGGACAATGACATCACAGTTTTTATATTATTATTATTATTATTATTTTATTTTTTTTTAATTTTTTTTAAACATTAATCACCACTGAGCCTACTTAAGCTGGACTTGTGACGCTATTTTCTTCTGGAAACAAACTTTGTTGCATTATCTTCCTGTTATCTCTGTAAAGCTGCTTTGAAACAATTTGTATTGTAAAAAGCACTATATAAAGGTGACTTGACATTTATTATAAAGGAATTCAAATAAAAGGAAATATTGAATATAAAAAAGTCAGTTTAATATAAATAAAAAAGGCCTAAGGCACATATAGGCCTAAATCTCAAACATTGTGCAAACAGGAATTACGACTGATACCTTTTCTTTTGTCTGACTTAACTGCACAAGTGATGTACTAAGTACACATCTCCCTGCAACACGTTCCACAGGTAGGAACGCTGCTGCAGAATCACAATGGTGTGCCCTGCAAACTCCATACCTCCACAGGGTTCCCAAAGACATGCCTGTCTGGATGAGGGTGCAACCATGTAACCTTTGCAACAACATGCTGTAGAGTACATGTGTTAGTTCTTACACTGATAAGAAATCTTTTTATGATTCCAGGACGCAGCTCTGTATTTGGGTCTAGGACTGGTTCCTCAAAGCTGGATTCACTAGCACACCACTTAGCAGAAACACAAGCAGATCTTTCAGATCTACAATTATTACACCACTTTTCAGAATTATCTTCAGCAATATGACCGTCGTTTGATTGCTATAGAGGGGCTGATGCCAGACTTGATAAAGCTAATGACCACTCTATCATCACTCAACCGAAGTTTGAAGAAGTTGGAGGAAGAGCTTGTTGATTTTGTAGAAGAAAAGAGTAGCCGCCTGAAGAAAACCCTAGAAAACCAGCTACAAGAGATGGGTAAAACTGTGTGATGGATTGCATGAAAAGAAGAGACAACCATCTTAAGTCTTTGCTTTGTCTTACACCTGGAGCTACCTCCACTCCAACTACAACCTCAACACCAGATGTACAGTCAACTCCCATGCTACACCAGCTGCCTTATAGAATGTCCGTAAAATCGAATTCCCTAAGTTTGGGAGCACAGGAGCTGAAGACCCGATAGCTTATCTGGAAAAATGTACAGAGTATCTAGCTGTCCGACCCATGAGTGATGCTGAAATATTAGCAACTCTGCCATCGGTACTGTGGCTGAAAAAGCACAAGTTAAAACATGGAGTTAGATCAAAACTGCCTTTTTGCGGTCCTTTTTACCCGATGATCATGAGGTTGAAGCGAAAAGGAGGATAAGAGAGAGAAAACAAGGGATTGATGAGGATCTTCGAACATTCGCTTTCCAGTATTGAGCCTTATGCCTTAGACTGAAACCACCGATGTCTGAGAGAGAGATTCTGCAGGCTGCCTTAAGAAACTGTAATCCCCGTATTGCTAATATTTTGAGAGGAACAGTGACTACATTTGATGACTTGGTGCGCACAGGAGCTTTGGTAGAGCGGGACATTGCTGAGGAGAGGGCCTTCTGGAAGCAACGTCAGGCTGAACAGTCTTCCAGAAGAGGAGGCCAAGATAAGTACAGCAGAGGTAAGCCCGGAAGTCACAGCATGGCATTAGTGACAAGAGGTAATGTCAAGCTTCTAACCTTGACTATAACTTTGCATAGCCAACCTTGTGAAGCCATCCTGGATACAGGCAGCTCCTACTCATTAATCCAGGAGTCACTGTGGAGGAGATTGAAGGATGAGACGGAGTCTTGGCGGTCCAGTCAGGGACAGACATTTACCCTTGCCAATGGCCATATCCAGAGGGCGTTGGGGGAAGTTATTTGGGAGTGTGTCCTGCAAGGATGCACAAACCCGTTGCGACTATTCATCATGAGAGATGAGGACTTAGCCTTTCAGCTCATCTTAGGGCTTGAGTTCCTGGTAACATGCAGAGTCAAGTTGGATTTTGACTCCTCCACATATTCATTGCCTGGAGAGAAAGAAACAGTACATCCTTTCTCTTGTTATGACCAACCACCATCAGTTAACATATACTGTGCACTGCCAATAGTGCAAGTATCTAGTGATACCACAGCTGCCATAAAGGATTTGGTGGGTCTTGCGGATGCCTCCCGTAAAGAGAAGAGGCGTTTAGAGGGGTTGCTGTTTAATTGGCCGACTGTCTGTACAGATACATTAGGTAAAACCTCTATCATTAAGCACCAGATTATAACTAGTGACCCTGTTCCAAATAGAAAAAAGAGCATATCCCGTTCCAATCAATAAGCAAAACTTCATTGATGAGGAAGTCAAAGCCATGCTGAATAAAGGTAGCCTAGAAATCTAGACGCACCCTAGCGGCAGCAAAATGTATTTTGCAGCCAGGGTAGTCTAGCAACTCTCCATTGACTTTCGAGCTGCAAAAACCTAAATTGGGTCAGGCCAATCACAACGTGTATAGAGTAGGCGGGGCGGGCTTAACATAATGACGACAGAGTTGCGACGGTTCCCTGCTACTTGAAAACAAAGAATGGCTGCTGCTGCTGGCGAGCAGTCTTTCGAATCGGCTTTGGCCGTGACTCTGGAGGACTTGGAGTTAAGTTTTTCTTTGAGAAAAGAACGGCACTTAAGTCATTCTTTAAAAAAGGAAGATGTGTTCGTAGGTTTGCCGGCCAGATATGGCAAAAGTTGAATCTATCAACTAGCTCCGATGTTGGGAAAACGCTCTGGTTGGTTGAAGCGCTGTCCTATTGCGTGCAGAGGGAATTTGAAAGACAGCCGTTTATCCCGCCCATCGGATTGAGCCGTGTCTATGGTGAGTTGCCAGACCTAACATCTTGATGTAGGTCTGGCTTGCCAGGCTAGAATAAAGGTATAATATGACCATCTGTCTCCCCATGGGCAGCTCCAGTAGTGCTAGTGCCCAAGAGGGATGGGAGTATACGTTTCTGTGTGGATTTTCGAGCACTGAATGCCAAAACCCCACTGGATGGTTTTCCCATGCCTCAGATACAAGAGATCTTGAAGTCTGTCTACGGAGCAACAGTATTCAGTACCCTAGACCTCAAGACTAGATATTGGCAAGTTGTGATGGATGAAAGTAGCATCCAAAAAACTGCTTTTGTTACAAAGTACAACCAGTATGAGTTTGTTCATCTACCATTTGGGTTGAAAAATGCTGGAACAATATTCCAAAGGCTCATGAACAAAGTTCTACAAGATCTTATTGGCAAATGTTGTTTTGTGTACATAGACGACATCGTTGTGTACTCCAGAGACATCCAGCAACTCTTCCGGGATCTGAAGAAGGTGTTTGTTGGGCTGGAATCGGCTGGTCTAACCCATAGACTGTAAAAAATATGGACAAAGCGTCTGTGACGTCACCCATTGACTTTCTGAAGAACGGTTTTGAAGCCGTTTATGGGGGGTATGGGCGGCGCCATCTTGGAAAATCTTGGGAAATCCTAACCCCGCCCACCTTCTGACACAGCGCGCGTCACTCAGCTCACTGTGCTACTCCGGTCATCTTTGTGTATATTTTAGGCAACGAAATATGTTATAAAACACCATACTAACTCTTTTCGTTTTCATTTAAAGAAATCTTAAACATTATAGCCACACAAATGTGGTTCAGGCAACGCGTATTGATTATATTCACTGCACATAACCTGCCTCTTTTCGTTTTAAATATAATATAAAAATATTAAACATTTTAATATGGTCCAGGCAATATGTGCATTTGTACTAAACAACAGATTTTGCAGTAAACAACATTATAGATCATCTTCGTTGTATTAAAATTTAAAATGACAAAACTCAACCCAGTCTCTTTTTGTTAAATTTCAGTTTTATCAATATTAGCCATTATAAAAGTATAAGTAAAAGGTATAAGAAGCTATACAAATAAAGCAAACAATTCAGTCAAACATACAAAGTCAGCGCTCTGTCTAGTCTAACCATACAACGGTAAAGTTAAATAGCTTATAAAGTTATGAAACTTCCCCTCAGCCAAAACGATTGGCCAGGGAACAAGTTATAGATTCACAAAACCAAAAATCGCCCGTTAGATATACACAAGACGAATTATACCTCATGTTTAACCACTACAGAGACGCCAGGGTCAGCGGCGAACGACTAGCCGAGGAAAAGCTGTTGCAGGCGGAGTACATGCGCCGAGCGCCCGGTCATCATCGCTGGATCTCACAACTGGATAAAATTTTCATAAATCTTTAAATAAACCACAGATTTGAGCTTTAAACAACTACATTCTCGCCTGAAAAACTCTTAAAACTACATTTCATGATACAGAAACAGTAGTATTATATTTCAAATGTGTTAAAAAATGGCGCTTCTTATGTTGTCATTCTCCAGTTGGCGCAGCCTAAGCTGTCAATCAAGCTGTCAATCAAAGTTAACCACGCCCTTATTTGTCATACATTTTATATCTAAATACGATCTAAACTAACGAGTTAGAAAAAAATTCACTACCCTCGCCGTTGTCAGGCACTCGGAACCTATCGAAAAATACAATAAAAGTCCATGGGACCAACCTGTAAAAACATGAATTTATGCTGTGAAAACGGACATTTTAACATGGGGGCTATGGAGATTTGCTCCCTTTTGGGACCTTCCCCTAGCGGATTTTCGATGTATTGCAGTTTTTCGCACTTCCGGGTAGGCTTCATTTTTCAGATGAGAATGTTGCCCCTTGGTCTAACCCTTAACCTTAGGAAATGTAAATTGGTAAGGAAATCATTGACTTTCCTAGGACACGTCATTTCAGCGATAGGCGTCAAGACAGAGGATTCCAAAGTGGATGCTGTCAAGAATTTTCCTGTGCCCAAAAACATTAAGGGAGTTGAGCGATTCCTAGGTCTTGCTGGGTGGTATCACCGATTTATTCCATATTTTTCGGAAAGTGTTGCTCCACTCCATGCACTTAAGAGGAAGGGTGTACCATGGAACTGGACTAAGGAGTATCAACATTCTTTAGAAGATTTGAAGGATGTCCTACAAAAGGCCCCAGTTCTGGTGCCCCCAGACTCAAGTAAATCATTTAAAGTGTAGACGGATGCTAGCGACTTAGGACTTGGGGCTGTCCTGACTCAGGATTCGGAAAAGGGAGAACACGTCATCGCCTATGCATCCTGTCTGCATCAAGGAGCTCAAGGAGGCCTTTTATGAGGACCAGCGGTCAGCATAAAGGACGCACGGCAAGAGCGCGCAAGTGGTTTTTCAGAATACTCAGTTCTCCTGTTATTTCAGTGCTGTATTTGACTTAAGGTAAGCCTATCTTCGATTCTCTGCTTATTTTTGTTTTTTAACTTCACATAATTGTGTATTTTATTTAGACGCGTTGCTACATTAATAAACAGCCGCGTGTGGAAATTATTATTGCAGTTTAATCGCACTTAAGTATTGGCTCCTAGCTAGTTTCGATTTGGCCCATTTTCGCTTTATTGACTTAATTGCCGGACCGAGACAGCTGTCCTCACTCAAGCAGTGATAGCATTATATCTATATCTATGTAATTTGCGCGCTGTCACGGAAGCGTCAGCGGAAGCGTTCAGCTCTCGTGTTCAGCCTCCTCGTGTGAAGACCGACTCGGGTAAAGACCATCGACTCTACCTGCGCGACTCCACCGAGCAAGGACACCAGAAAGGCACTTAAGTATCTCCTTTTCCCTTTTCCTTCCCACTTTTTATCTTATTGCTCACCTTAATCAACATGTGCTTTCAATACATTCCTGTTTTCTCTCGGCAACGCCCTTTCATCACGCGCAAAAGGCAGCGCAATACTGCTAATCTGCGTCCAATTATCTCATCCTCACACACACCTCTCTCTCTTTCCGTGGGTCTATGGAATTGTCAGTCATTAGTCAATAAAGCTGACTTTATTCCAGCCTTTGCATCTCATTCTACTCTTAGTATCTTGGGCTTGACTGAGACCTGGATTCGTCCAGAAGACTCAGCAACCCCTGCTGCTCTCTCTAGCAATTTCTCCTTCTCTCACTCCCCTCGCCAGTCTGGGAGGGGTGGGGGTACAGGGCTTCTCATTTCTAACAATTGGAAATACTCAGCACTCTCTTCTCTATGCAACAACAACTCATTTGAATATCATGCTATTACACTTACAACTCCCAAGAAGATCCATATTGTAGTCATTTATCGCCCCCCAGGTCAGCTGGGTAACTTCGTAGAGGAGCTGGATGTGCTGCTGTCCTCTTTCCCTGAGGACGACACCCCACTTCTAGTCCTCGGCGACTTCAACATCCATCTCGAAAAGCTGCATGCAACTGACTTCATCTCTCTCCTAGCCTCTTTCGATCTCAAACGACTCATCACTACAAGTACTCACAAATCAGGCAACCAACTGGACCTGGTTTACACACGCAAGTGCATCACAGACAACATCTTGGTGAGACCTCTCCATGTCTCAGATCATTTCCTCATTACTTTCAGTCTACATCTCTCTACCCCTGCACCACCAACCCCCCCACCAGTCACTCTCAGGCGAAACCTGCGCTCACTTTCTCCCTCCCATCTTTCCTCTGCTGTGTCATCTTCTCTTCCCCCACCCTCACAATTCTCATCTCTGGATGTGAATACCGCAACGGATACCTTATGCTCCACTCTAACCTCTTCTCTAGACAATATCTGCCCTCTCTCCTCCAGGCCAGCACGCGCTACTCCCTCTAACCCCTGGTTGTCTGAGGTTCTTCGTGAACACCGGACCGAACTCAGGGCGGCGGAGAGGAAATGGCGCAAATCAAAAGACACATCTGACCTGAGTATGTATAAATCTCTCCTCTCTTCCTTTTCTGTTGATGTTCATGCTGCAAAATCTTCCTACTTCCACAACAAGATCAACAGCTCCTCTAACACACGATCACTCTTCAAGTCATTCAACTCTCTCCTTTGTCCACCTCCACCACCACCCACCTCCTCTTTAACTGCTGACGACTTTGCGAACTTCTTTACCCACAAAACAACAACTATCAGCAGTCAGTTCTCAGCTCCACACACACAGGAACCCAGACTGACCCCTTCCACAACCAATAACCCTCTGTCCTCCTTTTCTCCGCTAACCGAGGAAGAAGTATCTACACTTCTCCTCTCCAGTCATCCTACCACCTGCCCTCTTGACCCCATCCCCTCACACCTTCTACAAGCCATCTCTCCCATACTCCTCCCAGCACTCACACACATCATCAACTCATCCCTCCATACTGGCACTTTCCCTACAGCATTCAAGCAGGCTCGGGTTACTCCACTGCTTAAAAAACCAACACTAAACACATCATTGGTAGAGAATTACAGACCTATCTCTCTCCTACCATTCATTGCGAAAACACTTGAAAGAGCTGTTTTCAACCAAGTAACATCCTTCTTGTCTCTAAACAACCAGCTAGATGTCAACCAATCTGGCTTCAAGAAAGGGCATTCAACTGAGACTGCACTACTGTCAGTCACAGAAGCTCTACGGATCGCAAAAGCTGCTTCCAAATCTTCAGTCCTCATTCTCCTGGATCTGTCTGCTGCCTTCGACACTGTGAATCATCAGATCCTTCTGTCCAGCCTCTCATCACTGGGCATCACAGGAACTTCACTCCACTGGTTTGAGTCCTATCTCACAGGTAGGTCCTTCAGGGTCGCATGGAGAGGCGAGGTATCCAGAAGTCATCAACTGACCACAGGTGTTCCCCAGGGTTCAGTTCTTGGTCCCCTCCTCTTCTCCATCTACACCACATCACTGGGACACATCATACAGGCACACGGTTTCTCCTACCACTGCTATGCTGATGACACACAGCTCCTCCTCTCATTTCAACCAGATGATCCCACAGTAGCTGCACGGGTCTCGAGCTGTCTGGCGGACATCTCCACATGGATGAAGGAGCATCACCTGCAGCTCAACCTGGCAAAGACTGAGCTTCTCGTCCTCCCCGCCAATCCGTCTCTACAGCACAACTTCACTATCCAGCTACAATCATCATCAATCACCCCATCAAGGTCGGTCAGAAATCTTGGAGTAACGCTTGATGACCAGCTGACCTTCACAGATCACATTTCAAAGACAGCTCGATCATGCAGGTTTGCACTGCACATCAGGAAGATCAGGCCTTTCCTAACTGAGCATGCAACACAACTTCTCGTCCAGGCCCTGGGGTCTCATTTATAAAACTGTGCGTAGGAACCTTACTAAAAGTGTACGTGCGCCCGAAAGCCAAAAATGGCGTACGCAAAAAAATATTCAGATTTATAAAACCGTTCGTACGCCAGAACCTGCGCAGAATTCACTTTATAAGTCCCAGTCAGCGGAAGACTGTGCGCACATGCGTCTCCACCCCGAAATAACCATATATGGAGCTTACAACGCCTAGTTTTACTATGCAGATCCTCATCTGCATATCATTTGCATATGATTATTCATCCACGTGATAACGTTGAACGGTACAAGACACATTACATTAATAAAAATCAAGTAGTTGCCTATCCTTGCCTTGTTTTTGAATAGCCTACATAAATCAAATAGTGTAAAATACATTTCAGAGAAAGTTTTTCTCAATCTTTTCCACTGGCCGAATTTTATTTTTAATTGATTTATATTTTTTAATGTAAACAGATAGGCCTTGGGCATTATTTGCACGAAACTATTTTCTCAGACAATCTGGTATTATCATAAGCAATTATCTCTGTGGTTAAAACATTAAAACACAGCATGCCAGAGGAAAAGTGTTCAAAAACACCGTATCCACAACAAATATTTCTATTGACTGAATTTGAATATAAAAATGATGTAACTTCTCAGTAATGATTTCATGTTTAAGTGCTTAACTACATTATTTTAAATGGCATATTTAATCTAAATGTTTATATCAGAAGTAAAACATAGTTTAAATCATAATTTTATTTATTTAAACTGTTAATTGCGTTAGTTTAACCAAACGGCTCAACGCGCTCGCTGCCGCGGACATTTAAGAAGGGATGGATATTTGCTTCAAGTGACAGGCTTGGTGAGTGAAATTATATTTGTATTATCTTTCTCTGTATATGTTTAATTTCTTTAGATTTTCTGTCTAAAAGTGACCAAAAAGACACTTAACTCCAGCTCACCATCGGTGTCGCCAATTCCCTTTGTCTCCAGACTGTGCGTACGCACGGCTCAAAGTTTGCTTAAAGGTGCGCACATTCTCCCGTCAAGTTTGTTTTTTATAGATCACAACCTTTGCGTGGGAACTGGCGTACGTACGTTTCCAGCCCCGTTTTGTGCGTACGCACGCTTTATAAATGAGACCCCTGGTCATTTCTAGGCTTGACTACTGTAATGCTCTTCTGGCCGGACTTCCAGCATGTGCAACCAAACCTCTACAGATGATCCAGAATGCTGCAGCTCGTCTTGTCTTCAACGAGCCCAAGAGGGCCCACGTCACTCCTCTGTTCATCTCTCTGCAGTGGCTACCTCTCGCTGCTCGCATCAAGTTCAAGGCATTGACGCTCGCTTACAGATCTACCACAGGCTCAGCTCCCTCCTACTTTCACTCACTACTACAAGCCTACATCCCTACCAGAAGCCTACGATCGGTCAACGAGCGACGTCTCGTGGTTCCATCACAGAGAGCCACAAAATCTCTTTCCAGAACATTCTCATTCACAGTTTCATGCTGGTGGAACGCTCTCCCCACCCTCATCCGGAATGCAGAATCCCTGACAACCTTCAAAAGACAGCTGAAAACCCATCTCTTCCGTGAGCACTTAACCGCATAAAAAAAAAAAAAAAAAAAAAAAAAAAAAAACCTCCCCTTTCCTCTAAAACCTCACTTATCGGGCTTATGCTACTCTGAATAATGCCTGAACTTCGTATCTTGAGCACTTCTTGCGTTGTTTTTGTTTTTGCCTCTTCATGATGACTCGCTTAATCTAGTCCTAATTTGTAAGTCGCTTTGGATAAAAGCGTCTGCTAAATGACTAAATGTAAATGTAAATGTAAGGAGCTGAAAAAACATATGCCGTTTCAGAGAAGGAATGCCTCGCTGTCGTCTGGGCGGTTGAGAAGTGGGGACAGTACCTAGAAGGGAAACCCTTTGAAGTTCTTACTGATACTTACTAGGTGGGCTATCCAACTCCAGGGAATTGACTTTACTGTGAGATACCGAAAAGGGAGATTTAATGTTGTGCCTGATTCGTTGTCCCGTGCAATGCCTGAAGGAGAGCCACTGGGAAGTGTTGCGGTATGCCAGGCAAATGATGTGAATGGAGACTTACCGATCAACTGGGAAGAACTTGGTCAAAGCCAAAAAAGTGATCAATCATTGCAGCCTCTGTGAGATGAAACAAAGCTTAACCCTACCGACCCCCAACGTATCCATTATGTTTTACAGAACAGCTTTCTGTTCAGATGTGTCCCTGAAAGTCAAAAGGGTCATACTTTGCAAGTAGTCATCCCAAAGGATCTCCAGTTTGCACATGACAATCCTTTAAGTGGGCATCTTGGACTCATGAAAACATTGCGGAGACTACTCAACGTGGGGTACTGGCCAGAAATCCAGCGAGATGTATGGGATCACTGCAAACAATGCCAAACCTGTCAGCAATACAAGCCACGTATATCCAAACTTTCTGGAACCCTTCAATCTACTCCGGTAAAAGAACCCGGATATATGATGGGCATTCATCTTATGGGACCATTTCCAAGGAGCACGAAGTTGAATGAGTATTTATTGGTTTCTGTGGATTACTGTAGCAAGTGGGTCGAGGTGTTCCCTTTGCGGTCAGCTAAGACACCTTTGATAACTAACATCCTTATCAAAGATATCTTTACCCGTTGGGGGGTACCTACCTATTTGGACCACAATTTACCTCACAACTTCTGAACGCTACCTGCAGACAATGGGTTGCCATTCAAAAATGTACCACTACATACCATCCGCAGACTAACCTGACAGAAAGGGTAAACAAAACTTTTAAGACCATGATTGCCTCATATGTCAAGGACAATTGGAATTGGAATTGGGACCAATGGATCCATGAGTTCAGCTTGGCAGGAGAGTACGAAGTATACCTCAGCGGAAACTGCTCTAGGACACAAGTTGAAAGGACCCCTTGATACGATGTTTAATCCCCTGGGGTCGGCAACCTGCTCGCTTTTTTTCTTATCAGTGCAAACGAGACTCAAAATACTCTGTCGATTTTGATCTTACATACAAGTGTTATACATCATTTGATCCTGTTAAGTGTCTATTATTTTTGTGTATACTCACAATAAAAACAAAGTGTTGTGCTTTTTGCCAAATAAAGAAAAATAAACATGATGCAAGTTCTGCCTTCTCTCTGTCAGTGAAGTCCAATCTGAAACGCGTCCGAAAATGAACTAAAACTCAGCAAATACTCAGTCAAACAGGCATACAGACACACAGGCATGAAGCAGAAATTTATAAAATAAAGTAATTTGTATAAAAAACAAATATTCTCCGTTTATGTAATCTGAATGAAAAGAGAGAGAGATCTCAGCTCATTGTAGCTCATTAAGTTTTAATGTGACCCCGCCCACAGAGAGCGCGCGCTATTCAAACGCAAATGATCTGAGGCAATCCAAACAAACCTGTGAACGCCCACAATCAGCTGGATAAAACACAACGCGAGTTCTCTTACGAGAGTACTCTCGTGTTGCGTAAGGGAAAATCCCTTTTCTCGAGAATACTGAAGCCAAAAATTATCCTTAATTTTGTCTTAATTTAAAACGCATTTGCTGCACAGAGCAGACATAGGCGAGGCAGCTCTCGCGCCTATTGGTCGCTCTGCGGCAACTGCTGCGACCTATCGAGAGGCTGCTCGGGCGCCCTCATACGTCACGTCCCGCCAGAATGGGCGTGGCTTATGTCTATATAAGCCCAGTCTCGATAGGATGCTCTTTGATTTTTCATCTCTTCAGCGAAGTGTTCACATCGCTGGATCTTCGGAGAGAAGCCTGCGTCGTTGAGAAGGCACTGCAGCGGGACGAGCTCTGCATCGCAGAACAAGTGACTGAGGAAGCCGGCCGTCTTCTCGCCGCCTTCAGCCGCCGCTCCTATATCCTTTTCACTTGCTCCATGTGTGTTCGCCGCCGCAACACACACATTTATCCGCTAAAAGAGCCGAGGCGTTGATTCAAATGCTTTCCCAGAAAGCGACAACATGGCTACGTCGACCCTGCAGGCTCGACTAGTCATTTTTAACGTGGACCCCGTGCTTCCGCCTCTCACGTCCGGGCCGCGCCGAAAAGAGCGCCACCGCAGAGACCACCAGAATGCGATCCTGTTCGCGAATGCACGCCGGTGGGATCCCCACGTGCATCGCTTCCTGAGTCTCCCACTTCGCTCACGGATGGTTAGCGCCCGGCTTCTGCCACCGCTCTCACCGTGATCGACGAGTTCAACGGGGACAATGCAGAAGAGGATAGTCCCGCAGAGGCCGGACCAACCTTACATTTCTCAGTCCCCTCTTAGTTCAGGCGGCTGGAAATATCAGTATTGCAGCTGAGCTCACGGCCAGCTTTCTTACGTACAGAAAGCGAACCTGCCCCTCGTGCCCTCCCGTTCAAATGGCGGGGCTCGAGTATTATGAGCGTTTTAAACATTTGAGCCCACGCCGGTGCCCCCCGCGTGACTCACATGACGCACTCTTACATGCTCACGCTAACTGAAAGCTTATGTCATTTCCCCCTGTGGCTCAGTGGCGAAATCTAAGGCTTTCGCGCCAGAGACCCGTGTTCGAATGACGGCTCTGGAGGCAGATAAAAATGATGCTGCTCTCCTCTGAGCTCGCGGCCAGCTTTCTTACGTACAGAAAGCAAACCCGCCCCTCGCGCCCTCCCGTTCAAATGGCGGGGCTCGAGTATAATTAGCGTTTTAAACATATGAGTCCACGCCTGAACAGTGTGCCCGGCCCTGCCCTCCGTGTGACTCACATGACGCTCTCTTATCTGCTCACGCAGGTGGATGGAAACGCTTCGCTCTCGCAGTTCCCACAGCAGAGGTGACTGGAGGAGTGTATTTTGCAGCCAACGAGCCCGTTATACAACCCGCTCACCTGTACCCAACGCCGTTTTCACGGCAACCCAGATAAATCTCATTATGTCTGTTGGCCCGGCTCACGCCGAAAGTGTTATAAATGTAGGAATTGTGCCCACTTCCCAGTGTTCACTCCTACACATAAGCACGGCCCGTTCAGTGAAATTCACTCATTTAGGGCCCACATCAATAAATCATCTCAGGCCGCGTGTGTTTCAAATGTAGGAAATGTGCCCGCTGTTCAGTGCTCACCCCTACTCATAAACACTGCCCGCTCAGTGACACACACTCACTTAGGGCTCCCATCAACAAACACCAATTGTGTTTTAAGTGTAAGAAGTATGCCTGCTTCTCAGATACTAGATACTAGTACTAGTAAACACTGCACTAGTATCTATCTATCACTGCACTAGTATAAACAAGATACTAGTAAACACTGCACACCCTGCGTCACATACACATACACGTATTCTCAGTGTGCCGCCCCACATAAGCACTGTAAGCACAGTGTCAATGTATCATACCGATCGTGTCTCTGGTTCCCTGACACTAAGCGACCAGAGCCCAGATACCATTCTACCCCTAGCCATACGTGCAGAAGCATGGGAAATGATCCCGGGCGTGTCAGAATGGGCATTGAACATTATAAAGCGAGGCTATTCGCTGCAGTTCGCTCGCAGACCTCCGCGCTTTCGAGCCAGGGTCGAAACTACGGTGAAAGGCGAAGTAACCTATCTACTTCACGCCGAGATAGCAAAACTGCTGACAAAAAAGGGGCCATTGAAACTGTCCCTCTGACACAGAGCGAGTCGGGCTTCTCCGTACCCAAAAAGGATGGTGGTTTCAGACCCATCCTAGATCTCAGGCATTTGAACAAAGCCCTTATGAAGAGATCGTTCAGAATGCTCATGACCAGACAAATCCTCATGCAAATTCGCCCGAGGGACTGGTTTATTTCAGTGGATCTGAAGGATGCTCATTTTCAGATACAAATAGCGCCCCGTCACAGGCCTTTCTTGAGATTCGCTTTCGACGGCCAGGCTTATCAGTACACCATCCTTCCGTTTGGCCTGTCTATAGCACCCCGTACATTACGAAGTGTATGGACGTGGCGCACGCTCCCCTGAGACAACTATTTGGACGACTGGCTAATTGTAGAGCAGTCTGAGACGGAACTGATAACCCACAAGGCCTAACTACTCAGCCATCATGAAGGCTTGGGTTTCAAAGTCAATTGGACCAAGAGTTCGCTGTCTCCCAGCCAGAAAATACCTTTCCTGTGAACAGATTTACACTCAGCGTCAATGACAGCGCGGCTTATGTCACAGCGCGCTCTACAAATACAACGCCTGACAGCGTCATTCAAGGTTGGCAATGTCACTTCTCTCAGAAGTTTTCAGAGGATGCTAGGCCTTATGGCCTCAGCAGTGCTTTGGCTGGGCTTGCTTCACATGCACCCACTTCAGCACTGGCTGAAGACGCGCATCGGGCATCAGGCATGGGCCTCCGGTGAGGTGCTCGACCCGAAATTTGGATCCACAATGCTGTGGGGGGACGGAGATTCTCTCCTTCCTACAAGAGCTTTTGGACGAGGGCAGGTCCCCCTCCACACTTAAAGTGTATGTTTCAGCCATAGCTGCGTTTATAAAAACAACGCATGGCCAGTCACTGGGTAGGAACAATCTTATCACCCGCTTCCTTAACCCTTCCTTAACCCGCCAGCGCGTTTTGCTGGATTTTCTTCACATTGTAGCACAATAAACTTAAAAGTTAAGATATACTGTATAAAAAAAGAATCTGTGAGATGTCTACTTTTGTATGTGGCCACTTACAATCAAATCAAAACATTGTGCTTTTGTAAAATAAAGAAAATAAACAGGGTGTGCTTTCTGCCTCTCCGTCTCAGTGAACTTTTTTTTCTTGAGCACGTCTATAAACTGAAACAAAACTCAGCGAATACTTGTCACACATTTATGAGCCATATATCTTTATAAACATTTAAGTGTGTACTTTTAAATGATCGGATTCAAACTGAAAAAAAAAAATTATCTGCTTAAGTAATTTGTATAAAACCAACAAGATGTCCAGTTTCTCAAACCCTTGCTCATTATTTTTAATTTGACCACGCCCACACGCACAAAAGAGATTGACATGCAAATCGTCCACGTGTCACACGAACGCGCTCGTTACCTCAAAAACAAAGCACCAAACTTCATAAGTCTCTGCTTTTTGTCGAGTTTGGAAGACATGCTGTGAGCTTACATTGGATTTACCTCAGAAGAAGAAGAACACGATTTGAAGACAAGAAAGATGTAAGGTAAGAAATTCTTAATTATATTAGGTAATGTTATTGTTGCATAAACTTCACATTGCAGTTGAACTGTTGCTAGATATATGGTGAATAGCTATTATAATATTTAGACCCGTGTTTACTGTTAAAGGGCTAACACTCTTTCATGTAGTTGCGATGTTATATTGTGTCATGTTTATCAAATTAAAACTGATTAAAAAACGTAGACTCCACTTCATTGATAGTAGCTTATGTTGAACTTAATTCTTGTTCAAACAGATGCTGTATGAAGCAGTACATAAAGTACTGAATGAAAATATCTCTGAAACATCTGTGTATTATTTGGCAAATATTGCATTTATTTCACTTCAGCTGTGGTAAAGTATGCAAACACCACGTGAGCGGGAGCCATTTAGTGTCCGACTTTACGTCTCCGTTTTCAGCTCCTCCCGCCTGCACGCGGCTACTCTCGCCGATCGGTTACATCCATAGACTGTAAAAAATATGGAAAAAGCGTCTGTGACATCACCCATAGACTTTCTGAGGAACGGTTTTGAGGCCGTTTATGGGGTGTATGGGCGGGGCCATCTTGGAAAATCTTATAGCAGAGCAACCCATTTTATGTACGATATTTCAATACAAATTTTCAGAAAGGATACAGAGGTGGTATGATGTGTTGTGTCAGATCATGGCCGAGACGTCAAATTTCAGGAATTCCACTCGGCGCAGCCTATGCTCGTTATGAGCTGTCAATCAAGCTCATACATTTTATATCTAAATACGATCTAAACTAACGAGTTAGAAAAAAGTTCATCCCCCTCACAGTTGTCAGGCACTCGGAACCTATCGAAAAATACAATAAAAGTCCATGGGACCAACCTGTAAAAACATGAATTTATGCTGTGAAAACGGACATTTTAACATGGGGGTCTATGGACATTTGCTCCCTTTTGGGACCTGCCCCTAGCGGATTTTCGATGTATTCAGTTTTTCGCACTTCCGGGTAGGCTTCATTTTTCAGATTAGAATGTTGCCGCTTGGTTACATCCAGCCGCAGCCAATGTCGAACACACCTATTGACATGCAAATCTCCACGTGAAAGAACGCGAACGCCCTCATTACCTCAAAAACAAAGCACCAAACTTCATCAGTCTCTGCTTTTCGACGAGTTTGGAAGACACACTGTGAGCTTAGTCAGCTTACATTGGATTTACCTCAGAAGAAGAAGAACACAATTTGAAGACAAGAAAGATGTAAGGTAAGAAATGTATTCTGAATTATATTAGTTAATGTTATTGTTGCATAAACTTCACATTGCAGTTGAACTGTTGCTAGATATATGGTGAATATTATAATATTTAGACCCGTGTTTACTGTTAAATACTGTGTTTGTGGATATCTGCTCAAACGTAGATATGTATATAGTAGCAATAATGTTTAATATTTTGGCGCACACTGTGCGTTTGAATGTTTCATATTCAAAACGCGTTGTGCGTTTGAAAAGCAAAATGCACCAAACATTAGGCTTCATGTTTTACTCCAATCTCATTTCATAATGTCATAACGAATGGAAAATTTTGAAGTGACATATGCTAATCAATATATTTTTCTCTAGTGTAGTGTTACTGAAGTGTTCCTTTTTGGTTTGATTTATAGGTGATTTGATTTATAGGCCGCCTGCTATAGGCTATAGGCTATTGTTATTATTATTTAACCCTCTGGGGTCTGATGTGTTTTCTGGCCCTGGAGGTGTTCTGACATGCTCTGACATTTGTGCTTATTTATGTTTCTTGTGACATTTTCATGGCTAAAGTCTGATTACACTGTATTTAGCACAAACTCTGCTACAATAATATATCAGCAGCATGTATGTAAAAGTTTGTAGTTTTGAGATAATGACGTTTATGCGTGGTTTGTGAAAAACAAAAAAATGTCACTGAAATAAGGCCATGAAACCCATACTGATTATTTCTTCACACAACTTTTGAAAATTGTATCATGTAGCCTAGAATATTTGCCTCAAATCTATGTGAAAATCATCCTGACATCTCATTCAGATAAAACAATATATCAGTTTTAAATTTGAAAGACATGTTTTGTGTAAGAAAGCTTTATGCGAGTAGGCGTAACACATCATTAATATGTATGGTTTTCACACCTGAGAAACAAAGTCCCTCCCCCTAATGGCCCTATTAGGAACTATCAGGCCCTATCATTCTGAGCAACCTTGCTCAAAGAATGAGGAGATTTAAAAAAGAATGGCTTTTGATTGTTTGGATTTATTTACAACACAACATAATCCAAAGATACAACCCAATGACAAAAAAGCACATTATTGAAAACAATGATCCAAAGACAGAGACCTTTGTGCCATTCCTAAAAACATTGTACATACCTTTCATTTCCAAGGTTTGAAGTTTGATTTTCACTTTACCATGTTCATGTACAGAGACTCATGTGAATGTTGAAGTCAGCAGGACTCAGTTGCATCTGGGCCCTGTAAAAAAAAAAAAAAAAAAAAAAAAGAACATACAGATATCAAGAGAAACTATAGGGCTGCACGATTTTGGGAATAGATTTTAGATTTTTCTGGTTAAAATTTATTTTTAAAATCCACAGAATACACACACACACACAAATGTTTCCAACAATATATAATGAATGGTTTGTTGTGCCTTGTAGGTATAGGCTACGCGCAGTGCTGCATAAAATATTAATAACAATAAACTAAATCTTCCAAAAGATTTCAATAACAACAACGCTAGAGAAAAATATATTGATTACAATATAAAAACATGAAGCCTATTGTTTGGTGCGTTTTGCTTTTCAAATGCAGAGCGCGCTCCAAAATATGAAACATTCAAACGCAGAGCTTGCTCCAAAATATGATACATTCAAACGCAGAGCGCGCTCCAAAATATGATACATTATGGTTACCATATTATACATATCTACGTTTGAGCAGATATCCACAAACACAGTACCAGTTCAACTGCAATGTGAAGTTTATGCAACAATAAGGGTGTATTCACACCTGCCTTGTTTGGTTCGATTGAATCGAACTCTAGTTCGTTTCCCACCTTGGTGCGGACCTTTTGGGCAGGTGTGAATACAGCAATCGAACTCGGGTGCGGACCAAACAATCGAACCGAGACCCAGCTGAAGAGGTGGTCTCGGTATGGTTCCAAATGAACTCTGGTACGGTTTGTTTATGGTGTGAACATGAACAGACCCAATTGCAGAAAACTGCGCCTTTTTATTTGACTGCTCTTATGAGGATTCTTAACAAAACGGACATTTTGGCATAATGGTGTGTCTTATTGTTCGTTCAAGCATGAAAGAGAAAGAGAATTCCGGCGCGCTGTCTGTGCACGCGATACTGTTGCGCGCTTTCTGCGCATTGTGTGTGCATCAGGACATTCACAGACAGAGCGTTCTCTTTCTAACATTCGTTCGGTATCTCACTATGGGAACGCCTCTGGGCGTGACCGATCGCGGAAGCACCAATTACACCACGTCTGCCAACCGTGGCAGACCAATCGCTGCAGCGATTAGGGAGTCCCGCCTCCCTGTATATAAACCGCAGCTACCTGCCGTTTCGTCATTCTCGCTCTCTTCCCCGTGGAAGATTTCGGAAGCTGTCCTCAGCAGACTTGGGAATTATTGCTTAACAGTTTCTCGACGGAGCCGAGAGGTAACGTCCCTAACGCAATCAATTTCTTAGTTGTTGAGTGACTTCGTCACTTAAGAGTAAGATAACTAACGTGTCAAGACGAGTTTTCCTGCTCTTAAGTTTTTCCTTTATTTCCGAGTCTTTTTCGGTGCGCTCACCACGCTCCAAAAGAGATAGGAATAAGAGAGCTCTCTAATCGCAGCACAGCTCCGTACTAGTTGTCACGTTGTGGTGTAACTCATCGTACGAAGAGAGTGCTAGCTCTATCATGGCTACCGCGATAGAACCGGAGAGCCCCGGAGGAAAGGGTCGTCCTCCGCACCCGTGTGCTTGTGGAATGTGGATTTCTGCTAGGGATGCACACAGCCTCTGCATCTCCTGTCTGGGCACTAAACACGCTCAGGCAGCGCTGTCCAACCCTGAGAGCTGCCCGCACTGTGCTGCATTCTCGACTAAGATCCGTGAAAGGAGACTTCGCGTGGCAGTCGCGGGAAAATCGGACCCATGCCTCTCTGCTCAACCCAGAGAGGAACCCATGGATTGTCCGCAAACCACTAGCTCATGGGCAGAGATGATGGAGAAAGGCCTTCACAACAAGCAGGTCAAGGAGCTGAAAGAGACCTGTATGATGGAAAGAGGCTCCCGTCACGTCTCCCGCCGGCCAGGCAGTTTATTCCAGCCGTCCCGGCCTGTGTGGCGGAGATGAAGAAGTTTTGGGACAAGCCTTTTTCACATCGAGTGCCCGTTAAGGGTTTCTCAAGGCTAGATGTTCAGGGAATGGACGATCTAGGGATGGCAGATCCTCCCCCTGTGGAAACATCGGTAGCTAATCATCTGCACCCGAGCCGCAGGGCAGCGCTCTCTTCAACCGGAGCCTCGCTGCCAGGAAAAACGGAGCGCTTTGCTGCCTCCGTTTTTCAAAATATCTACAAATCAACTGCACTGTCTGTTCGCGCTTTGAACGCGACGTCCCTCCTTACTGCCTATCAAGCGGAGCTGTTAGAGGAGATGGGTCGTCAGCTGGACTCCGGATCTCCCAACCCAGTGCTCTGGGAAGAGATATGCGTCATCGCAGATTTAAACCTGCGCACGTCCCGCGGAGCAGTTCAAAGTTGCGAAGTATGGGCTTAGCAGTTGTGGGGGAGAGATCGCTGTGGCTGGGTTTGTCAGGACTCTCTGACAAAGAGAAAGTGGAGTTTTTGGATGCACATATAGATCCAAAGGCCATGTTCGGCTCGACGGTGACGGCAATGCGTCAGCAGTGTGACCTGCGAAAGAAGGAGGGAGAAGCTTTCCAGGTCTGTCTCCCCAGAAAACCGGCCGCTCAGCCTTATCACCCGAACCGGCCGAATTTCAAGCCCTCAGGGAGAGGCGGGCACTCTGATTATCAGCCTTCCCGCCCCGCGCCACCGCAACAGCAGGGCAACGCGGCTCCGCAGTCTAAGCCCGGTTTCGTTCGGCCTAAACAGTCGTTCGCAGCCGCAGCCGCGAAACACCGACCGGCTGCCCCTCAGGGGAATAAGAAGAGGCGGTCTACCTGATATGCCAGTTCGGCGACAGGAAGGGTTGGGAGACAGCACCCAGGGTTTATCTGTCCCATCCCTTCAGAGCGATTCCTCTCTCCCTCCCGCGGGGAAAAGGAGAAGGAATGCAAGGATAAAATGTGTCCGTGTGGACAGTTCAGAGTTCAGCATGTGCGGGAATGTGGCCAGTTCTCTACCAGTGCCCCCCAAGAGTTTTTCTCCCCCTCCACCTTCGAGGTCTGTTATGGGGGGAGAAGGTCTAACGTTCACAAGCATCCCATCAAAAATAAAGTTTTCTCTGACGCATCCAGGTCAAGGACCGAGGACGCAGAGTGGGATAAAAAGAGAAAAAGATCACAAAAAATCACAAAAACTATCACAAATGAATACCACTATAACTCCTTCACTGGAGCGGTATTCCCCCCCATTGCCGCTAGAGTGTGCTGCGGCACCTCTAGTGAACAGAGACGGGAAAGGCCCACTCGCTGCTCAGGCAGTGAACTGGTGCGCATGTGCAGTTCATCCCTGGGTACAGACCACTATAGAGAGGGGATACAGGCTTCAATTCGCTGTAAAACCTCCTCTGTTCAATGGAGTGGTAATCTCAGTGGCCAAAGGGGAAGCAGCTCTGGTTTTAGAGGAAGAAATAGCCTCTTTAATGAGAAAAGGAGTGATAAGAGTGATTCCAACGGCAGAGAGCCAGAAGGGTTTCTACTCCCGTTATTTTGTGATTCCCAAAAGAGGGGGGGGTCTCCGTCCCATTCTGGATTTAAAGGTTCTCAACAGACACCTCAGAAAATACAAATTCAAAATGCTGTCTGTCAAAACGCTGTGCCAAAATATTCGGCAAGGAGACTGGTTCACCTCGGTGGATCTCCAGGACGCATATTTTCACATAGATATTTTTCCTGCGCACAGGAAATATCTGAGGTTCACCTATCAGGGCACAGCATACGAGTTTACGAGAATTCCGTTTGGCCTGGCTTTAGCCCCCCGAGTATTCAGCAAGTGTGTGGAAGGGGCCCTGACTCCATTGAGGAGATTAGGGCTCAGAGTTTCAGCATATTTAGACGATCTTCTCATCTGCGCGCCGTGCCAACGGCAGGCAGAGAGCGACACACACACACTTGTGAAGCATCTGGAGAGATTAGGTTTCAAGATAAACCAGACGAAGAGTTGTCTTTCTCCATCCCGAGAAATAGTCTACTTGGGTCTCAGGTTGGATTCTGTGACGTTCCGAGCTTTCCTATCAGAGGATCGCATCAAGACGATTCACAGCTGTCTCTCCCTTTTTCAAATAGGGAGATCAGTCTCGTTCAGGATGTGTCTTCGGCTACTAGGTCTGATGGCCTCATCTGTGTCAGTGGTTCCCCTGGGACTACTGCGAATGAGAGATTTTCAGAACTGGACAGCTTCACAAGGCATTCGCCCCAAGAGCCGCCTCAACCGCAGAGTGCGGGTCTCACCAGAATGCGCGAGCGCTCTCCGTCATTGGAGAGTCCCATCTTTTCTCAGGACAGGATGTCCTCTAGGTCCTATTATACTGAGAAAAGTGGTGACGACGGATGCATCTCTCACAGGCTGGGGCGCAGTGTGAACAGTGAGAGGAGTTTGGTCTCCGGCACTGAGAGAGAGGCACATCAATTTTCTAGAGCTATTGACAGTGTTTCTAGCTCTGAGACATTTTGTGCATTTTCTCAAGAGTCATCACGTATTGGTCAGGACAGACAATACAACGGTGATTGCCTACATAAATCGGCAGGGAGGAGTTCGTTCTCACATGCTTCACAGGTTAGCGGAGAAACTAATAATGTGGAGCAGCAGGTCTCTCCTCTCATTACGCGCGACGCATGTCCCGGGAATAATGAACAGAGGAGCGGATCTACTATCCAGGGGGAATCCTCTGTACGGGGAGTGGAGACTCCACACCCAGGTGGTCCTCAGGTTATGGGAGATATTCGGCCAGGCTGCCGTAGATCTCTACGCATCGCGCGAAGACGCACACTGTCCCCTGTTCTTCTCCCTGGCCGGCGACGATGCACCATTGGGTGTGGATGCGCTAGCCCACGAGTGGCCAGACGTGTTGCTGTACGCGTTCCCGCCGTTGAGCTTGATCGAGCCGACATTACGGAGGGTTCGGGAACGCAGACATGTGATGATTCTGATCGCGCCTTACTGGCCGGGGAGACTGTGGGTGGCGGAGATTGCGCAACTGCTCTACGACCGACCATGGCCGTTACCAGTGCGCAGGGATCTTTTCTCACAAGCACAGGGGGAAATTTTCCATCCCTCCCCTCAGAAACTAGCTCTCTGGGCCTGGCCCGTGAGAGGGTGAATCTGAGCACAGCCGGATTACCTCCGAGGGTTATTGAGACGATTCAGAACGCGAGGGCTGCCTCGACGCGTTCTTTATATAATCTCAAATGGGGAGTTTTCGAGGAATGGTGCGCAGAGAAGAACATTGTTTCTTTCCTGTGTTCTGTTTCGGACGTGCTGTGTTTCCTTCAGGACCTCCTGGATAAAGGCAGGGCTTTTTCCACGGTTAAGGTTTATCTGTCCACTATCTCGGCATGTCATGTGGGTTTTGATTCAGGCACTATGGGCCAACACCCCCTGGTCTGTAGATTCATGAGAGGTGCACGCAGATTGCACCCAGTATCTAAGCCAATGGTCCCACTATGGGATTTGTCCGTGGTCCTGAACGCGCTCTCTAAACCCCCTTTCGAGCCCATTGATAAGATGGACTTAAAACTGCTCGCTTTAAAGACGTCTCTACTTCTCGCTCTTACAACAGCAAAGAGGGTGAGTGAACTACATGCTTTATCAGTTCACCCCTCATGTATGGAGTTCGCTCCGGGTGGTCTAAGAGTACTTTTTAGAACTAACCCGGCGTTCGTGCCTAAGGTCTACGATCACGCGGATAGGATAAAACCTGTGGACTTGTTGGCTTTTCACCCACCTCCTTTTTCATCTACAGAGGAGGAGAGGCTAAACTGTTTATGTCCGGTTCGTACGCTGTATATGTATGTACAGAGAACCCGCACATTGCGTAAGAGCAATCAGCTGTTTGTCTCGTGGGCTGACGCTTACAAAGGAAAACCTATCTCCCGTCAACGTCTTTCCCACTGGGTGGTAGAGGCTATCGTGTTATGTTACAATAGCATGAATTTAGAGCCCCCAGCAGGTCTACGAGCGCATTCTACTCGAGGAATGTCTACGTCCTGGGCTCTATTTAAAGGTATTTCGATTCAAGAAATTTGCGCGGCAGCCAGCTGGTCCTCTCCGCACACATTTATTCGTTTCTATAGACTGGATGTAACAGAACCCTCTCTGGCACACTCAGTTCTGGGAGTGAGTAGTCAGGTGGTATAGGATGGTTCTCTAAGGACGGATCTTCTCAGATTATTCTGTTTCTCCGTCTGGGTCAGTGATGCTGAGTTACCGGTATAACTTTACTTTAACCCTCTCGTCTTCAGTCTGCTTCGTCAGCATATCGGCAATACGGGAGTTGTCTATATCCCATAGTGAGATACCGAACGAATGTTAGAAAGAGAACGATTAGGTTACTGACGTAACCCAGGTTCTCTGATAACATGAAGTGAGGTATCTCACAACATTGCCCTCCTTGCCTTTTCGCACGGAGAAGAGATATGGGGAGAATGACGAAACGGCAGGTAGCTGCGGTTTATATACAGGGAGGCGGGACTCCCTAATCGCTGCAGCGATTGGTCTGCCACGGTTGGCAGACGTGGTGTTATTGGTGCTTCCGCGATCGGTCACGCCCAGAGGCGTCCCCATAGTGAGATACCTCACTTCATGTTATCAGAGAACCTGGGTTACGTCAGTAACCTAATCGTTCTCTTTTGTCTTATCGTGCTTAAATGGTTTAAAAGCTTGTTCTCTCCGCCGGAACTGTCTTGCAGCACATCGTCGTCTTCTCTAAATCCTAATTACAACATCGTATAGATGACATTGTATCATATGATGCTCATAAGTTTCTTCATATTGCGTTTGTAGAGAATAACACCAAATCAGTAAAATAACAAATATTACAAATATTACAAATATTTAATATTATAACAAAATATCTCCATGCTGAGCCTGTTTGTGCACTTCCTGCTTTTCCCTGCTTGAGAATTCCTGTCCAATGAATGGACGACCTTAGCACATGTGTGGTTTTGTTTACACATTTTGGTTCACTTGGTTCAAAATGAGCAGTGTGAAAGCGAACCGTACCAAACAAAAGAATTAACATTCTATTTAACATTCCAAAGCAAGTGAACTAGCGGACTTTCCTGGTGTGAATACACCCTAACATTAACTAATAATTAAGAATTTCTTACCTTACATCTTTCTTGTCTTCAAATCGCGTTCTTCTTCTTCTGAGGTAAATCCAATGTAAGCTTACAGTCTTCCAAACTCGACGAAAAGCAGAGACTTGTGAAGTTTGGTGCTTTGTTTTTGAGGTAACGAGCGCGTTCGTGTGACGCGTCGACGAGTTGCATGTGAATATCTTTTGCGCGTGTGGGCGTGGTCAAATTAAAAATAATGAGCAAGCGCTTGAGAAACTGGACATCTTGTTGGTTTTATACAAATTACTTAAGCAGAGAATATTTGTTTTCAGTTTGAATCCGATCATTTAAAAGTACACAGTTAAATGATTCTAAAGATATATGGCTCATAAATGTGTGACAAGTATTCACTGAGTTTTGTTTCAGTTTATAGACTCAAGAAAAAAAAGTTCACCGCGACGGAGAGCCAGAAAGCACACCCTGTTTATTTTCCTTATTTTAAAAAAGCACAATGTTTTGATTTGATTGTAAGTGGACACATACAAAAGTAGACATCTCACAGATTCTTTTTTTATATTTCTTTTTTATGTATGACCATAAATGACGGAATAATTTAAGTTTATTGTGCTACAATGTGAAGAAAATCCAGCAAAACGCGCGGGCGCGTTTGTCGACCCCAGAGAGTTAATGCAGCACTGCAGCCTATGCCTACAAGGCACAACAAACCTGGTGTTCATTATGTATATATGAAGAGTTCAGATGCAAAAGCCTCTAAGTGCCATCTGAAAATTTCTTCTAGAATGATCATTTTTATCAAGCTCGCATACCGTAAAACTTCAAATAATAGCCGAGTCCCAAATAGACGCCTGTCTCTCTTTTACACGCCTGGTGTGGCTACAGGTTTGGATAAATAAAAGCCGGTCTCAAATAGAGGCCCAGTCTGTTTTTTAGTTTCAGGTTGTATTTAATCTTCTAAGAGGGAGAAGTGACGGAGAGCGTCGAGGAGGAGGAATTCGCCAATGAACTTGTAGTTGAGGATCGCGGTGATCATGATAGTGATGAATAGGGTCTTTTTGTATCACATGATTGCAGTTGTTTTACAGAGTAGCCTTCATTCTTTCTTATTGATGTGTTTCTGGCAACTAGTTTATAGGCTCAATGGATATTACCGGTAACTTGTATTGTTCAGCCCATGGCTGTCACATCGTTTAGTTTTTTTATGCTGCCAATAATCTAAAGGGGGTCACACACCGTATGAGAAGTGCAGCGCCGCGTCGCATCTAGGACAACTCGAGGTATCGCACACCGGATGCCCACTTTGTCAGTTTATGGCCAGCAATATAGTTATGCTTAAAGGGACTGTGTGTAGGAATTTCTCCCATCTAGTGGTGAAATTGTATTTTGCATTCAAACGAATAATGCTCTCCAGCGCCTCACTTTTTCAAATTCGCGTTGCATCTACGGTAGCCGTTTTGTACCAAAAAGCTATGACAGGATGTCTTATAATAGCACTTCGAGTTTTTCTTTGGGTGAACAGGTTTGTTATTTAAAACAAACTGAAACTTGAAACAACGAAAAAAAGAATGTTATACAGTTATCAATTACTGACTGTGAAAAACATTAACTATGGTAATTAGTAGTAATGCCTTCTTTACTCGTTATATTTTTTGAAGTACGTGCATTGTTAGATATCAGTGATGCGCGGGTTGATCCGAAATGAGCGGGTGCCTGCGGTCACCCGCGGTTACGAGTCATCCAAAAATATTTTTAATGATATTCGGGTCGCGGTCGGTCGGGTCGTTTGAAATAAAGATGCCAATTAAACCTTTGTAATTTATATAGTACTAGAGAGCATATGAGCGGAGTGGAGCGGTGAGAATCTCCGCTCATCATTGCTCACGGAAATGTTCGCTCCCCCGCTCAAAGCTACATCAGGCTGCCGCTCATCATCGCTCAGCGCTCAACGCAGTTTGCTCCGCGCTCCACTCAAATAAAGGAAAGAAAAAAAAAAAAATCTACATGTATATCACTTTTAGCTTAGACCACAGCCTTACCTCCTAAAGAACTAATGAGCAACAACAACAACATTTTTCAAATAGAAATGTTTTATTTCAGATTACAAATTAGACCTAGGCTATGTAAGAAGGAATATAGCCTACTTACACAAAGTCCTGTAAAATTAAACGAATAAATGGGCCTAATAATATAAATAACAATTATATAAACAAAAAATATAGCCTAGCCTACATACAAATTTTAAAAGTAAAATTACTATTAGGCCAGAATTTTGATAAGTGAACTTTTGCGCAACGCGCACGATTAAAATGTAAATGGGCGTATATCCATTGTACACACAAACTGCTGTAAAATAAAACGAATAAATGGGCCTAATAATATAAATAAAATTTATATAAACAAAAATATGAAAAAATATACATTAACGTTTTAAAAGTAGGCTAAATTAGCCTAACTATTAGGCCAACATTCTTATAACTGAACTTTTGCGCAGCGCGCAGGATTAAAATTGAAATGGACTTGTATCAATTGTTTGAATATTACGCTATATTTAATTTACACTTTGTTACAGGTTACCGTATTCAATTTGCTAACCTTTTGCTTTCTTCCCAGCGTGTTCACATCACACTGCATGTTTACGAGAGATGTGTCTTTTTAGATTCCAAAATGAATCTTTACTGACTGGAATGATGTCTCCACATTCGTTTTCTTCTACCACATTATAGTTAGTTTTATATTATAGTAGCCTACACCTGTGACTTCTTATTTTCCTTTTTGAAGTAGCCTACTTTTTGAACTCCATTATTGAGCCGAGTTTTGACTGAAAATAGAATCCATCTTGCAGTCATCAACAGTAGACTGAGTCAGGCTTGACTGAGCATGCTTCAGAATCGTGGTGTGCGCGGAGCGAAATTGGAGCAGGAAATAGGGCCACGCTCCGTCTTTTTAAAAATGCCGCTCTGCGCTCTGTCCAAAAATGCGGGTCAGGAAGCGGGTCGGGTACAATATTTTCTACTTTTTTTTTTGCGGTCCGAGTTGCGGGCGGGTTAGTTGAAACCGTCGGTCGGGTGCGGGTTGTTTATACATTGACCCGCGCATCACTGTTAGATATCATCATCATCAGAGCCTTCTCTAACGTTACTTTACTCAATAGCTGCTATTCATCAAAGAGCCTGTTTAACTTTTAACTATAAATGTTCTACTGTCTATATAATAAAGTACACAACCAAGCAATGAAAAAAAGTTTGTAATTAAGACCGTAACATTGACTTACCTGTCGAGAAGAAAGCAGGCAACTTCAGGGTCTCTATTGAAAGCTTTCTCCTGCATTAGCTATCCCGACATTAACCCTTGTTTTTGTAATCTCCAGTCACGTTTACTTTTACGGTCTATTTTGGACTTTTTCGACGACGAGGACTCCTTATCCTGTGACTCATATGTATGTATGAATGAACGGTGTATAAATAACCGTGCAGTGCATCCTTTTAAACTTGTCGCGGCAGTGACCAGCACCTCTCTCTGCTCTGCGCCTCCACTTCTGCTTGCTTCAGTCACGTGACGCTGGTTCTGAACGAAAACGCGTTGTGGAAACGCGTTGGCCTAGTACTTTTTGTCCCTCTCTGCTATTATAGTTTTTCAAGATGGCGGAACTACATGGAAGCCTCCGTGGACCTACCCGTCCCATGTATATAAAGATAATAAATTCTTCGTTTACGAGGATTAGTCTGATCATTGGCATAGGTATTTGTACACCATTGAGGGCATTTTTATGAATAAAAATATTGATTTTAGATAATAAAATACCTAAAAAGCTACACATTGTCCCTTTAAGGATATTGTGGAATTAAGATCATGTCTGCACTATGTTGTGATTGTACTGTACAATTAAATACAATCGTTGCTTAGTCTGCAGTCTGAATTTACTTCAGAGCGTCCGTTACCTTAGAGTGTCCGTTAACTGAATGAATTGAGAATATCACCTAAAAATCCGATAACATCAGCAATTTTCATTCAAGCTGCTGATTTCTGTTAATGAGTGTAAAACTGAATGTATATTGCAGCACAGGGTGAAGTCAGTATACACTTTAACGACGATTTGAGACCATGTACACTTACAGAGAATAATGTGTTTGAATTTTAAAGACGTTGCCCTGCACTTCTCGTCTGGCGTGCGACCCCTTTTAGACATACGGAAATATAGTAGGCTAATCCTTACATTAATTGATCTGTTAAACACTTGCACTGTCATGCTCATCTCAACAATAAATTAAAGGCCTGTCTCATATGGACACCTGTCTCAAATACAAGAAAAATAAAAATGCATTCCCAAAATCATGCAGCCCTATAGTTTCTCTTGATATCAGCATGTTCACAGCTGTTTTGTTGTTGTTGTTGTTGTTGTTTTTACAGGGATCAGATACACTGATGAGTCCTGCTGACTTCAGCATTCACATAAGTCTCTGTACATGAACATGGTAAATGAAAAATCAAACACCATGGAAATGACAGGTATGTACTATGTTTCAGGAATGGCACAAAGGTGTGTGACTGTTCAAGTCTCTGTCTTTAGATCAGTGTGTTAAATAATGTGCTTCTTTGTCATTTGCTGTGTATTTTTGGATTATGTTGTGTTGTATATAAATCCAAACAATCAAAAAGCCATTTAAATCTCCTCATTCTTTGTGCAAGGTTGCTCAGAATGACAGGGCCTGATAGCTCCTAATAGGACCATTAGGGGAGTGTCTTTGTCTTTCTCAGGTGTGAAAGCCATACATATTCAGGATGTGTTCACGCCTCCTCACATAAAGCTTTCTTACACAAAACATGTCTTACAAGTTTAAAATCGATATATTGTTTTATCTGAATGACTTGTCAGGATGAATTTCACATAGTTTTGGAGCAAATATTCTAGGCTACGTGATACAATTTTCAAAAGTCTTGTGAAGAAATAATCAGTATGGGTTTCATGACCTTATTTCAGTGACAATTGTTTTAGTTTTTTTTTTCACAAACCCCGCATAAACATCATTATCTCAAAACTACAAACTTTTACATACATGCTGCTGATACATTATTGTAGCAGAGTTTGTGCTGAATACAGTGTAATCAGAGTTTAGCCATGAAAATGTCACAAGTAACAGAAATAAGCACAAATGTCAGAGCATGTCATGACCAACTTAAAAATAATTTTGCCATGATCTCTTTAGCTAGACAAAATAATGATAATAAAAAAAAAAAAATCATAATTCTTAATCATCATCAGCATGCACATTTAAAAAGGTACATAAATCAATTTACAAACTGAAGTGAAGTTCACAGAACAGTTAGAGTTAAATTGAGTTGTATTCTGGTTATCTTTATCTCTGGTTAAAATTTTAATAGACTGGATGGAAATTTAGTGAAATTTTGTCAAATACAAATATTTGCCAATATTAATATTTTAAAACTAGATAAACTTGAGTTAATTGTATTGTTTAATTAAGTACTACAGTGCTAACTGTACCCCTATTTCACATCAAAACAATGAAGTCCTTGTTTTGAGACTACAACAAGGTTGCTTTAGAGAAATACAAATTACAAATCATAAGTATGTGGAATTGCTCTTATCTTCACTCTGATATTCGTCTTAACAATTTTCCTCCAGGATTTTAGTGAGAGTTGCCAGTGTGCTATTTGGTTCCAGCAGAGTCACTAGAGGGACAATCACTCCTCTATCACTTAAGATCCGATTCTGCAGAGTCATGGCTAACATTGAGTCAATGCCTATATCAAAAAGATGAACATCATCATTCAGCTCATCCATCTCAACACCATTCGTTTCACTAATCATGAACCTCAGATAATCACGTGGTGAGGATGATGTCATGGGCTGCTCAGGTCCAGTCATGTTCCCTCCAGTCTTAACCGCGACTTTCTCTCCAATTGGGAAAAGCCGCAACTTTAGTGGAGTGTTCTGACTTAAATTGAATTTGCAAACAACCTGTTGAGGTTTGTTGATCCAGAGGCACTGCTCAAGACTTTCTTGGATTTCTGGAATCTCCAAAAGCATGATTCCCTTTGCCTCCAGAAATTTTTGGATATGGACTTTGTTCAACAAAAGACCAAGATTCAAAGCCCCCCAATTAATGGACAGTCCAGAAAGCCCAATGTTTCTGCGATACTGACAGAAAGTGTCCATGAATGTATTAGCCGCAGCATAATTAGTTTGTGAGGCATTGCCAACGAAGGCAGCAATGGAGGAATAACACACAAAGTAATCCAGATTGCACTGTATGGTAGCTCTGTGAAGGTTAATCACTCCGTTTACTTTTGGCCTCATGACTTTCTCATAAAGAGATTTGTCAAGACGTTCAATCAGCCCATCATGCAGGACAACCGCACTGTGAAACACCCCTTTGATGGGACTGGATGGAAATAGTTTTCCAATGTTTACAATTGTCTGGTCCACTTGCTCAGATATAGAAACATCACATGGCAGAGACTTAATGACATTACCCCAATGGCGACTGACCTGACTTATCTCTTGTTGCATCTGAGGATTTGGATTACTTCTAGACAGAATGACAATGTTCCCTCCTCCTTTCTGAGCAATGAACTTTACTGTCTCAAAGCCCAACCCTGTTAGACCACCTGTGACAATATAGACAGCATTTTTCTTGAATAGACTCTGTTTGGCCATTACTGGCATGTCAGACAGCTGGTGCTTGTCTTCACTGTTCAGGATGATAATGGGTATGATCTGGCATCTGAAGTATGATTCAGATTCTTTTACAGACAGAAGATCAGTGTCTTGAGATTTCACTCTTTGATTAGCTTTTGCATCCAAATATAAGGACTTTCTGTCCAAGTGCATGGAGTTCAGCCAACTGTAGATGTGTGGCATTTGCATTTGCAGAGACCCTTTTTGCATTATCTGGGACATGAGGAGGGCATGAAAGCGGACTTCCTCATTTGTACCTTGGAATGTTGTAGTATTGAATGGAAATTCTGTCTGGTTGTCATAGAGAAGAACAATGTCTTTGATGCCGCTAACATTACTAGCCATTTCAGCAATTTCTACATTAAAAGGAGGCAAAAGAATAGCTCCCACAACCTCACTAAAATCACAAGACAGCTGATCAGCCTGGGTGCTCACTCTGACATTCCAACCTGATCTGTTTGCAATAGTAATTAACACATTCATCAAAGCTGAGTCAGGAACTGTGGAGAAAATTCCCAGTTTCCATTTCTCTTTAGCTTTGGGTAAAGCCTCATGCAGGATCTGCCAAGCCAGTATCATATAAGAGACACAAGGCACGTCTTTCAGGAATGAAAGGTTTTCTGCTTTGCCGCAAACAGCTGCTGGGAGAACTACTTTAGTGTTGGCAGCCACAGGGAAACAAGACACAACGTGATCACCAACTTTAAATTCGCTGACATCTTTACCCACAGCTGTGACAGTGCCACTGAAGTCAAGGGCCAAGAGCTTATGGTTTTCATTTGTGTGCTTGTTCCAGTACAATGTCTTACCATGATTCAGGTCAGAAATGCTGACTGGAAAGTAATCTGATGAATGAACACAGATTTTACTGAGATGAAGCTCAATATTTTTTCCTTTAATTGGTTCAATCGAATTTTCCATTTGAGTTGCGGACACATTTATCATTATATATGGATCAGATGTTTGCAAGATGAAGACTTCTTCATCCAACATGTCCATGTTTCTTGAAGAAATTGCCATGGTTGGCAGAGGTGTGTGGGTGATTTCAGGTTTGAGAATATTGCCCTCCTTCACTACTAGCTCTGGATATTTCTTACAGGGGTAAGACCTGAGGACCTGAACCAGAGCTTTGATGTCTTCAAAAGTATCAGAGCCCATGTCAATCAGCTGGAAGGAATGTTCTGGCAGCTCAACTTCACATGCTCTTGTCATGCCTGACAGAACAAACCCAGGGTTGATGTAGTCCACTAAGCTCTCAGAGCACCTATAGGTTATTACTCTGATATCGCCTGGGAAATGAAGTGCCCTGAGATATGTGACAAGCTTTCGGAAAATCTCACAACACCCTACCACACTGTCCAAGACCTTCTCTGATTCAAGAGAGGTTAGGTCTGCATCCCCCCACATGAATAAAATTTCCTGGAAGTTTTTCTTTACATCTGAAATTTTCAGTTTTGACAAAAGAAGTTCAACTCCATCTTCTAACAGTATGTTACTGTTTGATGAAGACACATATCTAGATGTTGGGTCCAAGTACTGTTGCAAAGCTTTACCAATTCCTACCTCGTCAGAAAAGACCAGTGCCTTAATTGGTGTATCAGATGTGGCATCTTCAGAGAGAATGCTGAAATTGTTGTGAAAGAAGTACTCCTCGACTATTTGAGAACGACTTCCAAGCATTCTGATCTTCCCATGCCTGAGTTCAACTAACACCCTACCCTGTTTGTTGGCTAAGCAGCCACAAATATCAAACTCATCTTCTCCCATATGTACTGCTCTCAGATATGCAACCATCTCCTCTTGCAATGGTTCAAAAACAGCCAGACTTCCTATTTGCACAGGATATCCAGGTCTTGCTGTTAAACCCCATATAGCTGCAGGAATAAGTTGCAAGATGTAATCCAAGACCACAGGGTGAAGGTGATAGTCATGTAATTGAGGCAGTAATTCTTTTGGGACACTCACAATAGATATAGCCTCTCTTAATTCTTTCCCAAAATAAACATCTGCATGATTTCTGAAGACAGATTCATACTCAAATCCTGCTTGACTTAGAAGTTTGTAGAGTTCTTCAGAAGTCATGTGGGATGTGCATCTTTTGAAAATACGGTCTAATAAAAGTAACTTTTCTTCAGGACTTCTACCTGGTTTTGCTTCCACTGTGCCAAACGCATAGACTGCAGAAATAGACTGTATTTTGAAGTTACATGTTTTATCAGCCTGGTCAGAATGATGCAGCTGAACTTTTAAATCTGGGACATTCTGGGTGAAAACAAATGGACTCTGGAATGTTATGCTGAGCTGCAGAGAACACAGTGGAACCTTAGGCTTTGCATATGCCATGTAAGTTGCTAAACCCAACTCTGCATAAAATGCTCCGGGAAAGATGGCAACTCCTCTGTGCTTGTGGTGCTGCAGAAAGGCCACTGATTCAGAGGATAAATCACAGCTGAACACTGAACTGTCTGTACCCATTTGTGTAACTACTGGATGGTTGCCAGTAGGACTGATCAACTGTGAATTAGGAGGAAAGACATCTCTCTTCACATCATCAAACTGGTATCGTGGGTAGGGAACTGGTTCAGCCTCAAAACCTTTGTAGAACGCTTCCCAGTCTACTTTAATCCCAAGCTCAAACAGCCTGGAAACAACTGCAAGCATGGTCTCGTGATCTTTATCAGGCTGCACTGAGGGAATCACAGTGAAGTCATTTCCCAGAGTCTCAGTGATGTACCTCTGCAAAGATCTTCTTGGACCAATTTCAACAAATATCACACTCCTTTTGTTTTTAGCTGCAGACTTTACAGCTTGTTCGAATTCAACTGGCTCTCTGATATTCTTTGCCCAATATTCACCAGTGATAAAATCTGAGGAACACAAACTAACACCTGTCACTGTTGAGAACAATTCTGCCTCCAAATTATGTGCCTGCAATGAGCCTATACTCTGTTCCACTTTGGATAAAATGGGATCCATCTTGTGACTGTGGTATGCTGCAGGTACATCTAAAATGCGAAGGAACAAATCTTTTCCACTGGCCGAGTTGCTCAAATTCTGTTGGAGCCTGTCAATGTCATCTGCATCTCCTGAAAGGGTGCAGGACTGAGGGCTGTTATAAGCAGCCAGACAAACCCTTCCTGAATAAGATGGTAGAATTTTCAAAATTTCAGAAACAGCCATATTACTGACTACCAGCATCTTCCCTCCTGTCACAGTGCTTTGCAGAGAACTTCGATAGTGGATGACTTTCACTGCATCTTCAAGTGACAGCAAACCAGAACAATGAGCTGCAGCAACTTCTCCAATAGAGTGCCCCAAAACAGCATCAGGACTGATGCCCCAGTGTTTCAGGAGTTTGACAACAGCAACCTGAATAGCAAACAGAAGAGGCTGGACAATCTTTGGATCAGACAGCTCTGTACTTTTCTCAGATTCATTTTCTAGTATCTCTATCAGATTCAGATTTCTATGGCTTTGCAACAGAGTTTCAATCTTCACGATTTCCTCTCTGAAAACTGGCTCTTGTTTTAGGAGCTGCTTGCACATACCCTGATATGTAACACCATTGCCACAAAACACAAAAACTAGCTTGGAGTCTGTCTTTGACGGTGCAAGCTTTTTCTCCACAGCAGCAGTAAGTTTCACTTGCAGATCTGCCAATGATGATGTTTGAAATACTTTCCTGTATTTGTGTTTCAAGTGACTTCTTCTACATGCGGATGTGTACAGTAAAGACTGTAGATCTGATATTTTCCCTTTGCTGATCTGTTCTGCCGTATCTTTAATGATATTTTTTGTGGATTTTTCGGAGGCTGCAGAGACCACAAAATACTGATGGGATTTGCTGATCTGCTGAGCTTTTGGCTTTTCTGACTGCACATATTGTCTGACAATTGCATGTGCATTTGTTCCACCGAAGCCAAAGTTATTGATTCCTGCACACCTCCCTGATCTGTGGTCACTGATCCATTTTTCTGCTATGGTTGGGATTTTGATATTGAGAGATTCAGTGTCTATGCTGGAGTTTTCCACGGAGTAGAACAATGATGGCACTATGGTTTCGTGCTGCATCATCAAAACAACCTTTATGAGCCCTGCAACACCTGCGGCAGATTCTGTGTGTCCAATATTGCCTTTAACAGAACCAATGATGAGTGGCCCTGACTTTTGAGGTCTTGCTTTGGCAATGACTTTTGAGATGCTACCTGCCTCTATTGGATCTCCAATTGGAGTCCCAGTCCCATGAGCCTCAATGTACTGAACATTAGTCAGATCAGTCTCTGTTGAGTAGATTTTTCTGAGCAGCTCCTCCTGCTGTACCATGGATGGTTTGGTGATTGGACTAACGGTGTGGCCATCTTGATTTACTGCAGTTTTGCTGATGATACCCCAAATATGATCATGGTCTTCAAAAGCCTGTCAAAATACAGACAACATATGGGTGTTTCTTGCAGTAGTTTATCATTAGGTACATTGCTGTCATTGTGTTCAGTTTAAATGAGACAATCTTTTTATTTACTTTTTTCAGAGGCTTTAGTAAAACGACACCGCATCCTTCGCCTCTGCCATATCCGTCTGCTTTGCTGCTGAAAGGTTTACTCGTTCCATCAGAAGAGATTAATTTTCCCTTGGAGAGAGTCACAAAAATGGTCGGCTCCAGTATAAAGGTTGCACCACCACACAAGGCCATGTCACAATCTCCTGTTGAATACAGATAACCACACAACTTAGGGGGATAGGAGGAGCCTAATGGCTAATCATTTGTTTGTTAATTCAAAGGCAAAACATACTTAAAACATGAAGCATCTAATGTAATTTCCGCAGTACTGTATATTAGTACACATACAACATACAGTATATGGATTCTTAAAATGTGCAAATCAATTGATCCACATGGTTTACATACTTATATTTTTGAAGTACTACCTTGTTTTATGGCTTGAAAAGCTAAGTGGAGGGCGACGAGGGATGAGGAGCAGGCACAGTCAAGGGTCAGTGAGGGTCCAGTGAAGTTGAAGATGTATGAGATGCGGTTGGCAGCTATGCTCATTGCAGAGCCAGTGCCTGAGGTGTGGTCTATGTATTTCGGATTATTCCTCAGATTTGCCAGCTCAAAGTCTCTGTTCATGAGTCCTGAAAAACAAGCAAGCCCTTAGCTGTAGCCACCTTGTGTGCTTGTTTCTGTGACACAAATGAGTTAAAGCACAAGTGCACATATTGAGGTCAGGACAAGTTAGATCCCTCTTTTGAATAGCGGGAAAAACTGAGAAAATGTATGTGCTATTTAGCAATGAATCTTAACCAGAGGTTGCTCCGAAGGTACTTCCCATGTAGTTAGTGCATATACTTTTTTCACTGGGATTAAAGACACCAAAAGTAACTTCTTTTTTTTAATGTATCTTATATTAGCTCATATATTACCCAAAAATACTCCTGTGCGTGTTCCACTGGCCTTTTCCATTGGTATCCCAGCATCCTCTAGGGCCCTGTAGGTGCACTGCAACAGAAGTTTTTGCTGAGGGTCCATGGTGATTGTTTCAGCATTAGTGATGCCGAAGAACTTGTAGTCAAACTCATTCAAGCTACAGAGAATAAAAAGTAAATGATGATGGGGTTATTGCTTTTTGGAGTTCAGATCCTACAGAAATAGTTCACCTAAAAAGGACAATTCCATCATCACTCATTCTCACGTGATGTTATTCCAAACCTGTATGACTTATTTTCTTCAGCGGAACATGATAAGACTCTGAAGGTTAGTGGGCTCTAAACAACTTGGAACCTCACTGACTATCACTGTATGGGAGAAACCCATATTAACCCTAACAACAACCCTATCCCTAAACCTAAAAAAATAGCATGAGAAAGCATGGGTGTCGGCAGCAAAAAAAATGTGTTTGTGTGTGGGGTGGGGTGTTAAAGTAAGTGTTAAAGTATGTGTACTTACAATATTTTCATGAATATCTTCAACCATATTATTGTATTTTTGTGCTTTAGGACAGTCATAAATTTACAAACAACTTCTTTAAAGCTGTCATTTATGTATTCAGCGCAATATTTGACTGAAAGTAAAGCCTAACATGAACTATCCACAAAAGCTGCCTCAGCGTGTTGAATGCCCAAACACGAGATGCAACTATTGTGGCCATCTGCTGGCGCCAGGGTACGACGGCATCCAGAAACGCACAAGCGGAATGACATCTTGAAAAAGACGCAGGGTCACGCTTGTGTTGCTCTTTTAGTAAAATAAAAAAGATTGGAAAAACACTCTCTTAGTGCTGAGGCACCCAGGGGTAGCCGCAGTGTGAATGAACACACACAAGGGAAACGCCCACTGAACCGACACACACAGACACAAACAATAGTGCTGTGAAAACAGCAGTTGTGAGCTGCAATGCTCGCGGCCACCGCTGATCGCGCCGTCACACCAACACTGCAAGCATAGAGAGATTCTCCTTTGAAGTCTTCAAAGCGCTGATTCTCATAGACAGAAGTCTCATAGAAGCTCGGTTCCGAAGTGAAAGACAATGTGTGCGTGCGCCCGCTTCCTGTTTATAACCGCGCTGCGGGGCGGGGGCGCGTGACGCGATTCACGTACGCCAACGTTCATTGGCTCGTTCTGTAGACACTCGAAGTTGATAGGGCTCCCTGAAGTGATCCCAATTACGTCGTCACGTCGACGTTACGTCGAACGTGAGCGACTGAAAGGGAACTGACAGTTATTTTAGTCAGTTACTGCTTGTCAGATCAAACAATCTGCCCGTTTTGAATCAGACACAGAGATAAAATAGTGTGAATTAATGAATTCTATATATACAGTAGGTAGTCAACCAGAATGCCTATTACTGCCACACTAGCCGCTGGGGCAAAAGTCACCGCGGCAAAAATTATTTTGCATTTCAAACTCGTTCGTGAAATGACCACCAGGTGCCACCAAGGGACATTTTGCAAAACAGCAACAATTGCCGCAATTTGAAACGTAAGTGTGGCTGGTGTCAATTAACAGTAAGGATGAAATACTACATCTATGGTATTTTCCAAATAAGCTTATTAAAAAACATGAAAAATCAAAACAAGAGCTATTGACATTTACTGTGTAACAATGAAACAAACAAAGATTCGGTGGAGTTGAAACTGCATGTTATAAAGTAGGCCTAATAATTTTATTATTAAAGGGGGGGTGAATTGCTGTTTCATGCATACTGAGTTTTTTACACTGTTAAAGAGTTGGATTCCCATGCTAAACATGGACAAAGTTTCAAAAGTTAAGTTGTACGTTTGAAGGAGTATTTTTGTTCCAAAAATACTCCTTCCGGTTTGTCACAAGTTTCGGAAAGTTTTTTTCGAGTATGGCTCTGTCTTACGTAAGATAGAGCGGAATTTCCTTATATGGGTCCTAAGGGCACTTCTCCGCGGCCGCGCGCGCACTCGTAGACTAGAGAGAGAAGAGAGCGAAAGCCGTACGTTACCTCAAAGCGCTATGCTCGGCTTTTAGGGAAGTCAATGTCACCAAAGAAGTGGGTTTTTGGTTGGCAGGGCAAGACAACCCTGCACAGATTCCCAAAGAACCCAGCGTTAAGGGAATAGTGGATGGAGTTTGTTTTTTCGAAGCATCAACGGAGGTTGTGCACGACTCTTTGTTCCCTGCATTTCGACGATGATTGTTTTATAAACAAAGCACGACGGATTTGCAGATCGTCTAATGCTTAAGGATCGAGCAGTCACAATGATAAAGGTTCGCTGTCGCATGCGGTGAGTAAACTACTTCAAATGTCTCTCTGTGTTGTTGTTAGCTCGGTTAGCACAGCTATAGCACACCGCCCACACGGCCCGCCCCCAGCCGCTCGTTTTTTTCCGGAAAGACTCGGTACAGCCAATCTTCCACTTATAAATATAATAAAACTAAAGACGTTTTGGAGATATGAAGGATGCAATACTACTCTATAGGTACTCAAGATTAACAGGAGATTGAGTGAAAATGAGCATTTCACCCCCCCTTTAACTAGTGGTGGGCCGATATAGGCGTTAACTTGCTACTCTTATCGGGCGACGGGCGATTCTAGGATTTTCATTTTAGGGGGGCTCAGCCCCCAATGAGGGTATGATGTAAAGAAAAATAGAAATAAATAAAAGTTAGTTTATGGTCTAATGCTCATTATTAAGTAGTTTCATTCATTAATCCAGTAACATGCATATGGCACGGTTTTATAATCACTGAGGTACCGAATGTGAGGTATTTAGGGGGGTTCGGGGGCATGCTCCCCCGATAAAATTTTGATTTCTCTGATCTACATATGTGCATTTTAAGATGTTTTAAAGGCCAAAAAAATTGGATGACAATAGCTTTAAAAACCATGTGCGGGCAGCTGTTTTTTTCTCACCTCATCAGCATCACACTCTTTTTCTCTTTGTTTTTATCTTGCTCTGTCTTTTCCCCTCCTAAAGCTGAGCTTTGACAGATATAGGCTTTTAATTATTGTCTGTCAGTGAAGAAAGTAAACATAGGGTCAACTGATAGGTTGATTTATGAATCATTTTCTCAGACAAAGCTACCAGGAAAGCTAGGTAACTAAGTCCATCTACAATGAAATATAAATTATTTTATTTTTTAAGCTTTTTAGCCTTTATAATCAACAATACGGTTGGTTATTCATCAAGTCACCCTGTGAAAATCTATTTAATTTCAAATCATTTAACTAACCAGCTAAACATGTATTAATGTAATTGTCTATTGGCAATATGATTAATCTGTTCTATATTTATTTATATTTATTAAAAATAACAACATGAATGATCAATTTGCCACTTCTATAAATCAAGTACTTAAAAGAAAATCACAAATCCCTTTACTCTACTCTTACTCTAATATATGTATCATGATACACTCCTCCTGATTCATTATTACTTAATACAAAACTATATTTATTAATACAAAACCAACAACTCCACATGATGTTTCTCTCTCTGGGCCATCTAACGTTAGTGCTTTCAGACAATGATGTGTGTCTTTAATCATTTCTGTGCATGGCTGCAAAATGTAATGCCGAAATACAAAATAATATGTTTTAAAGTTTAAAAAGTAAATTAAAATAAATCATGATCGTTTTCTAAAGTATGTTTTCATGGGTGTTAATTGCTTCATTTTTGTAGGAATAAAAAACAACTATCACACTGTGATAAGGGCTGAAGGTGAACGCAGCGAATCGTGTTGGTATTGGATGAGAAACCGAACCGTCCCGTGTTGCTCCCAATGCTCCAGTAACATTACATTATGTAAACTGCAATGCATTTATGACAAAGAACTGCACCGATGCAGATGTAATATCATAGCGATCTATCAATAAATGCACTCACGACACACCTTGTACTCTCTGATGTTCGCTCTGCTCGGCACCCCTGCAGATTGAAAAATGCGCTAAATCCAAGCAGACTCAGATAAGGGGAGGAGCCGAAACTTGACGCAGCTTGCCGCCGTTTCAAATGAGTTTTTTTAAAGGGGACTGAAGCGATCAAAAATGTGTTAATCAAATATTTTTTAGGGGGGCTGGGCAGAAGTTTAGGGGGGCTGAAGCCCCCCTAAAAAGGGCCTAGTGACGCCCCTGTTGGGCGATAAAAAAAATATCGCTGTTAATCTATTCTCAAAGTTGGGTTGGGAGCTGGGTCTATACTACGCGAGCTATGATGACTTTCACCTTGATATTTTAGCGCGGATGTAGGCCTATACCAGTGTTTCCCACACATAGACTAATTCGTGGCGGTGCGCCACAGAATCAACACCGGCCGCCGCATATTGCATTTCGTTATAAAAAAAATTTTTTTACGCAATTTAAAACACGCAGCGTATTCATTCAGCTGCATTTCCTTTCCCTGCTCTCCCTCCGTCTCTCTGTCACTCACGCGTCTCTCTCACAAGCAATTTTTTGTCTCGCCAAAGCCTTATTTGATGGGTGAGTGATGTACATGACTGCTGCGCTTGCGATAGTGCGCATATTACTGAAAGAACGAGCAGAGAGAGAGGCCCGGTCGCGCGCACACCCTCACCATCTTCAAACTGTCTTGCTCTCTCTCTCTCCCTCGCGCATATTAATGCAACATCCCTGGTAAGATCATTTCTTTACTTTTAACCCTCTGAGGTCGACAAACGCGCGGGCGCGTTTTGCTGGATTTTCTCCACATTGTAGCACTATAAACTTAAATTACTCCGTCATTTATGGTCATACAGAAAAAAGAAATATAAAAAAAGAATCTGTGATATTTCTCCTTTTGTATGTGTCCACTTACAATCAGATCAAAACAGTGAGCTTTTGTAAAATAAAGAAAATAAACAGGGTGTGCGTTCTGCCTCTCCGTCGCAGTGAACTTTTTTTTCTTGAGCACGTCTATAAACTGAAACAAAACTCAGCGAATACTTGTCACACATTTATGAGCCATATACCTTTATAAACATTTAAGTGTGTACTTTTAAATGATCGGATTCAAAACGAAAACAAATATTCTCTGTTTAAGTAATTTGTATAAAACCAACAAGATGTCCAGCTTCTCAAACGCTTGCTCATTACAGTTAATTTGGCCACGCCCACACGCGCAAAAGATATTCACATGCAAATCTCCACATGGAACGCGGACTCGCTCATTACCTCAACAACAAAACACTTCACTTCACTTTTCGTCGAGTTTGAAAGACGTGCCTGAGCTTACTTTGGATTTAGGCTACCTCAGAAGAAGAAGAACGCGATTTGAAGACAAGAAAGATGTAAGGTAAGAAATTCTTACATATTAGTTTGTTATTGTTGCATAAATGTCACGTTGCAGTTGAACTGTTGCTAGATATATGGGGAATATTATAATATTTAGACCCGTGTTTACTGTTACTGTGTTTGTGGATATCTGCTCAAACGTAGATATGTATATGGTAACCATAATGTTTTATATTTGAGCGCGATCGCGTTTGAATGTTTAATATTTTGCTGCGCTATCGCGTTTGAATGTACTGTATCATATTTTGGATGAAAGCAAAATGCACCAAACGGCTTCATGTTTTTATTATTATCTCATTTCATATCATCATAACGGATGGAAACATTTGAAGTAACATGATAATCAATATATTTTTCTCTAGCTTAGTTGTTACTGAAATCTTTTGGAAGATTTATACTGCTATAGGTTATTTATTGTTATTATTATTTTATCTGGCACTGCGCATATACCTTATGCCTACAAGGCACAACAAACCTGGTGTTCATTATATTATATATTGTTGGAAACATTTGTGTGTGTGTGTATTCTGTGAATTTTAAAAAGGAATTTTAACCAGAAAAATCTTAATATTTATTTCCAAAATCGTGCAGGCCTTTCTCTTGATATCAGTATGTTCACTTTTTTTTTCAGGGCCCAGATGCCACTGAGGACTTCAACATTCACATGAGTCTCTGTACGTGAACACGGTAAAGTGAAAATCTTGGAAATGAAAGGTATGTACAATGTTTTTAGGAATGGCACAAAGGTCTCTGTCTTTGAAGTGCTTTTTTGGCATTTGTTGTGTATCTTTGGATTATGTTGTGTTGTAAATAAATCCAAACAATTTAAAAGCCATTCTTTTTTAAATCTCCTCATTTACAGTATTGTGCAAGGTTGCTCAGAATGATAGGGGCCTGATAGCTCCTAATAGGGCCGTTAGGGGAGGTTCTTTGTCTTTCTCAGGTGTGAAGAGCTTACATATTAATGAGCTCCCGCATAGAGCTTTTTCACACAAAACACGTCGTAACATTTTTAAATCAATATATTGTCTTCTCTGAATGAGCAGTCAGGGTGATTTTCACATAGTTTTGGAGCAAATATTCTAGGCTACGTCATACAATTTTCAAAAGTCTTGTTAAGAAATAATCAGTATGGATTTCATGGCCTTATTTCAGTGAGAATTTTTTTTTTGTATTTTCACAAACCACGCATAAATGTCATTATCTCAAAACTACAAACTTTTACATACATGCTGCTGATATATTATTGTAGCAGAGTTTGTGCTGAATACAGTGTAATTAGACTTTAGCCATGAAAATGTCACAAGTAACAGAAATAACCAGAAATGTCAGAGCATGTCAGAACACCTCCAGGGCCCAGAAAACAGCTCAGACCTCAGAGGGTTAATGATTGATGATGATTGTGTGTTAAGCGTCTGTGACTTTCACTTTGATTTGCGTTAGTTTGCTGGCTTAATGAATAGATGCTCAGCTTCTCATCTGCGGTGATGCGTGTTCCAGTAGCGTCGTCATATCTGGCTATAATATTACATAGCCTATTACACGCTCTCACACATTTATGTTTTTAGCATTTTTGGGAGGAGTACAATTTACATATGTGGTTTCAACAACCAGATGTATTTACACTTGTCCAGTTTGGTCTGGAATGTGGCCCACACCTCCTCCTAAAGTGGTTTGAGCTATCGGATTCAAATCCGTCTCGAATGCATTTCAGAGGGCATTTACACCTGGTCTCTTCACGATCGGATAGCTGTCCCATCTGAGAAAACGCATGAAGTGGCCAGGTGTAAACAGCCTTTTAGTCATTATTTGGGTAGCACACATATTCTGAATGCCTTCGGCAGAATTCAAATGAGCCATTTTAATATAGATTAATCTAGATTAATTCCAAGATTACAGTGAGATTAATCTAGATTAAAAAAAATGAATCTATGCCCACCACTATTATTAACCCTCAGGTTGTGTTCGGGTAATTTTGACCGAAAATACTAGTTAATGTTATCCCATTGGACTGAAACTTAGTGACTTTGTTCACAAAGGGTATAACTACTTCTCAAGTGTTTTTTTGACAATTTTTGGGAGGGGTTTTGTCACCTTGTTACACTTGTTGTGTTCCCAGCCTACAAAAAATAGCTTATAAATATCTCATTATGCTATATTAATCTTTTTGTCAACTTGTTCTCTTTCAATTAGGACTGGTTTTATATTTCTATTTGCATCTGATTAATCACAGGCCTCATTTATCTGAGAGTAGGCAGCTAATTTTTTGAGTAAAAAAAGCATTATTTATGAACAATTTTCACCATATTAAATAAAATATGAAGAAAATTGCTCTGTTTATCACACAAATGTGCTTTAATGTATAATTAGGGTGTTTGTTTTGAAATGCTTTTATTTTGTACAAATGGCACATATTCACTTGTGGTGTTCCTGGTCAAAAATGACCGGCCTACAAAAAATTGCTTATAAATCACTTGTTATGCAATATTATCAGCCAATATTGGAATCAATCTTTTTGTCAACTTGTTATCTTTTTTTCTTCCAGTCAACTTGTTTTGTATTTATATAAAATTATAATAATCGTTTAATAGCGTCTTCTTTTTGTCTCAGACACTCCTCTCCTCTCAGAGAGCCTGTGTTTGCAGGGGCAGTTCAGTGGCTTTATCGTGGGGGTGCAGGACAATAAAGGTGTTAATCGCCCCACTTTCATGTTGGAGAGTGTCTGATAGCCAGCCTGATAAATCATTTTATCTTAAAAAGCAGACAAAGTTCCTTTCAGGATAAATCTCTTGATGTGTCCAAATAGGCCCTATATCTTATTAAATTTTGCTAATGTATTTCATATATTATTTTTAATTTGAAATGTTCAATCCAGTGGTTTCAACTGGTTTTGTATAGTTTTACAATTTTTGAGCAGTGTGTATGATTATCAACAATCTGGCCTTATCTAAACATGGACCGTTGACGAAACGTGTTCATACCAACTAAACGAATGCGAGTGAGCAGCAGATACAGAGCTCTTTAATTCGCGATCAAACTCATTTTATTGTAAGGTGAGTTCAACAAGGCATTCTGTTTCTTTTAAGCAAGAAAGGCTAAATAATTTGTTAGTTGTTGTTTTTTGTCATTGTTGACATGTGACATATAGAGTTCTATTAGATGTATGATGTGTTTCTATCCTGAAACATTTAATATCGCGAGAGACCCGGCACGCGCAGTGAGGGAGACAAAAGAAATTTGCTAAAACGAGATCCAGTGTGTCTGCGAGAGAGAGGCAAAGAAAAACAATTGTTCTTAATTTATGTTGCTTTGTAATATTATTTCTTTGGCAATACAAATTTATACAAAAATACAAAATTAGTCTATTATTTTTTAAAATTTGTATATATATATATATATAATTTTATTTATAACAGTTTTTATACAAACAAAAAAACAAACAAATAAAGTAACACAGACTGTATACAAAAAGTATGTTATACATAAAATAAACAAACAAAGGAGAAAAAAAAGGAAACATCCCCCACCCAACCCGCACCAGATAGAGAGAGAAATTACACCTTAAAGCCATACATAAACTTAAACAGATCATTAACAATGGAATGAAGAGATAAAAGAGAGAGAAGCTATCCATATTACATATAAGCTCAAACATATTTCAACTCTTAGAAAGATACCTAAGGAAGGGGCCCCAGACTTTATACATTTTTTTAGAAGCATCCGCTTTAGAACAACCATTTCAGCCAGACATTTATGAAAGCTGGGTGGTACAGTGGACTTCCAGTCCATCAAGATCACCCTTTAGCCAACACCATACCAAACATAAGAGACAGTTGCTGAGAATGTGTCAATGCTAATATAGAGTCAGCACATCCAAACAAAGCTAACTCCAAATCTGGACTGATATCTTCTCCAACAACGTTTGAGTACCACAGAAAAATATTCTTCCAAAACTCCTAAATCTCAGGGCAAAACCAAAAAGTATGAGCATGCATCCCATCAGAGCTCTTGCATCTATCGCATAACGGGGATACTGAAGGGTCAATTTTATTAAGTTTAGATTTGGTATAGTTTAATCTATGCAACACTTTAAACTGAGTAAGTTGTAATGTTGCATTAACAGAACAGGTATTAATTCGCTTCAGTCCTTCTCCACAAATCTCGTTTGAGATATTAATTCCAGTGTAGAGTTGTGTATGGATCTGTTTTGAAAATGTTCTTTCGTTGCTATGGCCGGGTATCACTGTCAGTCGTCTCAATTTCGTGAATGATTCATGAAACTATAATTTAGCAGATTAAAGACGAGCTTCATCATCTTCATTTTCTGGTGCGATCGTCTGATAATCTCCTTCAACATCACCTTGGGGTTTTGTCGTCTGTGCAGCGCAACAGCGGCTCTACTGGAATAGCACATTTATGTTGTAATGTGCCATTGACAATTAAACGAAACGCTTGACTTTAATAAACTGTTAACCTATTTAAGCATCAAGAATGCTAAAACATAAACACTGTCGGCCAACATTGGATTACAGCATGTAGGCAACAATGTTATTGTCTAAACGCCAATTAATAAAAAAGTCAGACAATGGAATAACAAAGCTCTGAAAAGTGTTTCGAATCAATAAATGCACATTTCAAAAGTTATTTTCGACAAATATTAAACTAGAGCCAAAATCATGGAAACTGTTCATAGAGCTGCGTTTCGAACTCGGACCGCCTGAAGCCCGGCAAGGCACATGTTGTAGCGTTGACCACAGAATATCGTCTGAAAGCTTAACATCTTACACTCATGCAAAGCCTTTTTGATGTAAAAATGTTCTATTACAATGTTTTACGTTGAAATGTTTTCATTATTTATTAAAAATAAAATAAAATAAAAAAATGATGTTAACCATAACAACCAACTGTAAGCCTATTTAATTCTTAATATAATAAAAAATGCTGAAACACAACTGTTACGACTATCATTGGTTAGCAAGTCCTGACAATGTTTAAAGTAAACTATCATTTTGTTTAATTTATTTCACTGTTGTTTTAGTTAATACATATACTAACAAATTAGAATAACACGAAGTATAATGCCTTATATATGCATAACCTGAGATGCATAGCCTTTATAGAAAAACTGGGCACACAATGTTAATGTTTAGCCTACTTTACTTACATTTGATGCAATAATAGAAGCCTACCATTTGTTTCAGTTCTAAATTTGTACTGTAATTTCAGTATTGTGATTAAGAAGTCGTTTAACTAAAATGTTTCACTTGAATTTATCTGCTACCAGCTCTAAATGAGCCGGCAGATTACGTAATAGAGAATAAACTGACACTTTTCAAAGTCTGTGACTCTTAGCGGTAAAAGGCAGCAAATACATGTCCCCGACGGTAAAAGTATTATTCTGTTTAAAGTACCAACCGTCACCATCAAGTCATGACTTTGTCATGGATTGTCTGCACCTGTGCTCGTTTGTCCCTAATTAGTTTACCTTCTACACCTGTCTAGTTAGTTTCCTTCTGTTTATTTATACTCCCTGTTCTGTTCAGTCCTTTGCCGGTTCTCGTTTATGGTTATACCTTACGCGGTTGTGTCTGTTCTGTCTGCATTTGTTGAATAAACCTTATTATTACCTTCATCATCGTCTGTTACCTTCATCATTGTCTGTTACCTTCAACAACCACCACCAGCTGTTACACCAACTCTATTAATATATATATATATATATATATATATATATATATATATATATATATACACACACTATCGTTCAAACGTTTGGGGTCAGTAAGATTTTTTTATGTTTTTAAGAGAAGTCTCTTCTGCTCACCAAGGCTGCATTTATATGATATAAAAAAACCAATAAAAAAACCCAGTAATATTGTGAAATATTATGACAATTTAAAATGACTGTTTTCTATTTTAACATATTTTAAACTGTAATTTATTCCTGTGATCAAAGCTGAATTTTCAGCATCATTACTCCAGTCTTCAGTGTCACATGATCCTTCAGAAATTACTCTAATATGATGATCTGATGATCAAAAAAACATTTATGATTATTATCAATGTTAATGTGTACATTTTTTTTCAGGATTCTTTGATGAATAGAAAGTTCAAAAGAACAGCATTTATCTGAAATCTAAAGCTTTTGTAACATTAAACACTACCGTTCAAAAGTTTGGGGTCAGTAAGAATTTTTAATTTTATTTTTGGGGGAAAGAAATAAAATAAATCAATACTTGTATTCATCAAGGATGAGTTAAACTGATCAAAAGTTACAGTAAAGACATTTATAATGTTAGAAAATATTCTATTATAAATAAATGCTGTTATTTTGAACTTTCTATTCATCAAAGAATTTTGAAAAAAAAAATGTACACAACTGTTTTTAACACTGATAATAATCATAAATGTTTCTTGAGCATCAGATCATCATATTAGAGTGATTTCTGAAGGATCATGTGACACTGAAGACTGGAGTAATGATGCTGAAAGTTCAGCTTTGATCACAGGAATAAATTACAGTTTAAAATATATTAAAATAGAAAATAGTAATTTTAAGTTGTCATAATTTCACAATATTACTGTTTTTTTATTGTTTTATCAAATAAATGCAGCCTTGGTGAGCAGAAGAGACCCAGCAAACACATTTACGTTGTGGCAACATCTATGGAACGTTGCATTTCTGCTTTGGCAACGTCGCTGTCGACGTGCTCACAACATTGTAACAACGTAGAAGTGTAAGACTTCTGTAGGGCTGTAGTGACATTCAGCAACTGAGAGACAGCGTTCTGAATTTTTTTTTATGCTAGATATAGATATTCCACATTTAGCACGTTATGTTTTGTGGTTAATTTTTAATTTAATTATATACTTTTTAAAATATTGTTTATCCTTATTATTATGTATGGGCCTAACAGCAAATTAAAGTTAATTATAATCAACACCTGTAAGTGTACACTTAAATGTACACTTAAAAATGACATGGAAGGTTAGCTAAAGGTGGTATAGAATTTATACTAAAATGTGATTATGATGTTAACAAAATACCCGTTAAACTTGCAAGTTTCCACAAACAAGCATTACTTTCATGGACTCTTATGTATAGTCATCTCCCCCCCCCCCCACCCACCTCCCCTTTTTTGCTTTTTTTGCTTTTTTTTTGGTTTTTCTTTCTCTTATTTATTCTCTACCCCTGACATGTATGGTTATATGTACTCTTGTATGTAAAATGTTTTGTTATTATTGAAAAAAAAAAAAAAGAAGGTTAGCTAAATCAGCTTTATTAAAACTGCATATGGTAATCAAATTGCACTTCCAAAAGTCATACATTTGTGATGTAAACAGGTGTAAACAAAACTAAACAGGTGTGCGTGCAGTTACAAACTCTTTTTTTTTTCTTTGTGAAAAATATTAATATTATTATTAAATAAAATATTATAGGTTTTTTATTTTTAAACATAAAACATTTGGCATTATTTTACTTCCAAACAAATCATCCAAGCGCCTCATTCCGAGCTATTTTTAAGATATGTTTGATTAATATTATTAAAGATTATTTAATTGTAAAGAAATGATAGATCTGTCTTTGATTTTCGCAAAAATTCCAGAAGTTGAAAGTCTATTCTGATTGGTTGATAACTTTTGACAATGTTTAATCCAGAAGCGAAGATAATGAATGTCTAGTGAAAGAACATGGGAAGATTCGTGCTTGCACAGGACACAGTTTGAGCATCTGAGCGAGAGGAGAGGCGGTTCGTAAGAGAGCACTGTGTATTGGAGAGTGCGTGTCCAGTTTTGAGCGGGAGCAATCCACGTGCGAGGGGATAGATTCGTGCTCACACATTACATGGAAGTGCTCTTGCGTTACAATAATGCCATTAAAATAGCGCCATATGGTAAGTCCCTTAAAAATGTGTGAAAATTAAAATAAAAAAATGGCACATTCCATCCAACATGGTTGACTTTCTGTTGGGTGGAGTCAGATAAAACCAAGTGACCTTGACCACACTGAGTGTGCATATCGGAGAAACTCCATCCCGACCACAGCCTGCATTTGGTGGCGCTGTAGAGCCCCTCAGTTACACCCAAGCCCAAGCACTACATACATTACGTTTTACACAGGTCTAATGTCTCTGCAAAGTTTCAGAGAGAGAGAGAGAGAGAGAGAGAGAGAGAGAGAGAGAGAGAGAGAGAGAGAGAGATCTGCCCAAGCCTGAGAGATTTATTATCCTTTAATGCAGGCAAAATGAACACAACAATGAAAGGGTTAAACTGTAAATCATCACGGGTGTAACACACCCACACACAGAGGTGGGCATAAATACATGGAAAATACTGTGTGGAAAATTGTATTAAATTACAAATACAGTATTTTGTATTTTGAAAATACACAAACTACATGTGAAATTGGCCATCCAGTGCAGGGATAGGTCACAGTCAAGCGGCAACATTCTGATCTGAAAAATGAAGCCTACCCGGAAGTGCGAAAAACTGCAATACATCGAAAATCCGCTAGGGCGAGGTCCCAAAAGGGAGCAAATGTCCATAGCCCCCGTGTTAAAATGTCCGTTTTCACAGCATAAATTCATGTTTTTACAGGTTGGTCCCATGGACTTTTATTGTATTTTTTAATAGCTTCCGAGTTCCTGACAACCATGAGGGCTGTGAATTTTTTTCTAACTCGTTAGTTTAGATCGTATTTAGATATAAAATGTATGACAATAAGGGCGTGGTTAATTTTGATTGACAGCTTGATTGACAGCTGACAAGGCAGCGCCACGGAGAATGACAACATAAGAAGCGCCATTTTTTAACACATTTGAAATATAATACTACTGTTTCTGTATCATGAAATGTAGTTTTAAGAGTTTTTCAGGCGAGAATGTAGTTGTTTAAAGCTCAAATCTGTGGTTTATTTATAAAGATTTATAAATTGTATCCAGGTTGTGAGATCCAGCGATGACCGGGCGCTCGGCGCTCATGTACCCCGCCTGGAACAGCCTTTCCTCGGCTAGTCGTTCTGACGTTTGCCGCTGACTCTGGCGTCTCTGTAGTGGTTAAATATGAGATATAATTCGTCTTGTCTATATCTAACGGGCGATTTTTGGTCTCGTAAATCTATAATTTGTTCCCTGGCCAATTTTCGTTTTGGCTGAGGGGAAGTTTCATAACTTTATAAGCTATTTAACTTTACCATTGTATGGTTAGACTAGAGCGCTGACTTTGTATGTTTGACTGAATTGTTTGCTTTATTTGTATAGCTTCTTGTAACTTTACCTTTTACTTATACTTTTATAATGGCTAATATTGATAAAACTGAAATTTAACAAAAAGAGACTGGGTTGAGTTTTGTCATTTTAAATTTTAATACAACGAATATGATCTGTAATGTTGTTTACTGCAAAATCTGTTGTTTAGTACAAATGCACATATTGCCTGGACCATATTAAAATGTTTAATATTTTTATATTATATTTAAAACGAAAAGAGGCAGGTTTGTGTTTTATATTTCGTTTTGTTATAAATAGGCAAACGTTATATGCAGTGAATATAATCAATACGCGTTGCCTGAACCACATTTGTGTGGCTATAATGCTTAAGATTTCTTTAATTGAAAACGAAAAGAGTTAGTATGGTGTTTTATAACATATTTCGTTGCCTAAAATATACACACAGAGATAACCGGAGTAGCAGAGCGAGCTGAGTGTTTTCGGTTGAAGTCCAAAGTAGTCGATTGTCGAGTTCACGCGCATAGGTTTAGTTACCTATGATCACACGCGTGAACTCGACAATCGACTACTTTGGACTTCACCCGAAAACAGGAAGTAAATACAGGTATTTGCGCTGGCTTAAATAACATCATTTTTATCCATGTCTTTCACATCTACTGCAGTCAGATTCACTTGTGTTCACTCTGAAGGAATCACTCACATGACCTGGGCACTTGTAATGACACATCAAGGATGTTAAAAGGCTAAAAGCAGGTTTAAAACTTGCCCCATTGAAGTCAACAGGGTGCAAATTTTAAAAAGAGGATAACACGGTGTAGGCAACACTGATTTTTGTCGTTGTTCTCTGTACTGACAGCACTCCAAATTGACAAAAAAATGAGCTCAATGTTAAAATTGACCGGAGTTCTCCTTTAAGACTTTGATAATGTTGAAATATACATCCATAATGCTATACCTATGAAATGTAATGATGCCTGAATAATGTTATTAGCAAACAGTTTTTTTATGAGCGTTTCCTCAGCCCTGTTTAAAATGCTGTTATACTATGTATGACATTTTTTATTTGATTTATTAATTTCTACCAGATTGCACTAATCTGCCATTTTTTTACTTACACCAGTGAGTTTTTTTACAGACGCAAACGAGACGATAACTAAATAAAAACCAACAAATAAAAACTAGACAAAAATGTTTGGTAGGGACGATTTGGGAAGAGATCCAGTCAGAATTATGTCCTGCGTGTGTGGTAGATGCGCACATTTGTACTGTAACGTGCTGATCTACCCGGCGGGACACGAGGTGGCATGCGCTCGTCTCATAAACGTTCAAAAATGCAAACATCTGGGAGAAAGAGGAGAGCAGACATGTGGATCTGGATAAGAGTGACGACTCTAAAAAGAGAACGAGAACTCTATTCGGGACAGACTGAACATTTTAGAGAAATTCAAAATGAACAATTACAATTAAACTTTTATTGTAAAAGATTTTAGTCAACAAAATTGTTGTCGATTTATATCTACTGTAGATCATTAAAATCTTATTGTATTTCGTTGACTAAAATTTAATTCAGATGACTAAAATATGTCAAAAGACTAAGACTAAAACTAAGCCAGAATTTAAAATTAACCCTGACTTACACATACTTTAATAAAAAAAAATAAAAAAATAAAAAAATTCTAATATTTGTATAGTTTTATATCGTAATAAAATATGTATAATTGTTGAGAAGATATGAAACTCTTCCTGTTACTTTTTTTTGCACTACTTTAATCCCTCACCATGGCAACACCGTTTGAGATATTCTACATCCATTCACAATTTAACATCTTCACTGTCTTGGCACCATGTTGAAAAAGTGTGGTGTAAATCATATAAACGTGTTAGGAGTAGTAGGCTACTGATTAAAAAAAGTATTTACATTCAAACCAAAATAGCTGACTACCTGTTGGTTCAAGCGAATGACTGTAAATTATAAAGTCAGAAGTTCACATGAACTGAAGACGTACCCATCGATGAGCGCTGCTTTTGCCGTGTGCGTCTTCCCGGCCTTACTCTCGTCTGGGTCGTACCATTGAGAGAGCTTAAACCTGTCGTCCGGGATCTGAACTGTACAGTTCTCTCCATGAAGGAGGACTCGCCAGAAGTTTTCAAGTCCCTCGCCTAAAAGAGAGGAGAACATACAATGTAAATACTATTAAGGCCAAAATCATAGCATGAACAAATAATGAAAATAATGTTAGCCTACCTCCAGGAAAATGGCATCCAATGCCAACAATGGCAATTTCTACATCATCCTCCATCATGTTTCATGTGCTGTGTGTTACAATCTATATATAGACAGCAAAAATAAACAATGAAGCAGTTAACTTAATATTCATTCATCGCAATTAATATTGAGCTTTCTTCTTCATGCATTCTTTCAGCAGGAAAAAATATATATATATATTTACTACTTATTACTACTAGTCAACCAGAAAAAAAAAAAAAAAAGTCCTGTATAATATAGAGACAGTCTGAATATCGGATAAAATGTGGAATCTAATTTTAAATATTGCTAATAAATAAATAAAGGTTAAAGAAACTTTTTCTAAAAGTAGATATATATTCCACTGTATATGAAATTATTATTTTTTAACTTCTTACATTTATTTTTTTTATGAAAATGTATAATATATATTGATAAGCTGAAGCTGTCCATACTTTTCTTTTGTTAAATAGTTTCTCTTTTGTATTATTATTATTATTTTCAATTTTGGCACGGAGAACAAGAAAAAATAAAGCAAATGAAATGAGAAATATGGACTTACCTGGTTACTCATGTTGAATCTTGTCTTGTTGAAAACGCTTACATGATGCGGAGTCTACCCAATATTTATTGAGCTTAAGGAGAAGTAAAAGGTCAGGATTCTTCACGTGACTTCCTGTTAGCTCATGAAACAATTTCTTAGAAATGTTCCTTTAAATAGATAAAGTTGACTCAACTCTTTATCACATGTTTGATATTTAGATATAACCTAAGACAATTTAGCTCTATATTTTCCCTAAACCTCTACATCAGCAGAATATGAATGATATCAAAGACTGCATGGTCAGTATTTTCCTTCTCAGCTCTGACTAAACAGAGGTATTAGCTGTTGCATTAGACAAGTGAATATCATTTTGATTTAATGGATTTACTGTTTGTCATTTTCTTGGCCATTACCTCAGACCCCTGAGGGTTAAGAACCTGGATGTTATGTTTGACTGCAACCTATAATTTGACAATCATATTTCCAATGTTTTCAAAACATACTTTTTCAACCTTAGAAATGTTACCCAAGACATATTTTAGCTATGAGCTGACTGGGCCTGTCCATTCTGTCACCTGATGGTCTTTCTCCTTTAACTTGAATAGTGTACAGTGTCATGAATCATGATACCCCTGTTTTAGCCTGGTCGTTCACACCTCAGGGTTGGAAAAAGTCGAATGGGCATGTAAAGCTGTGGAAGAATGGGAGTGTAGACGGGGAAAGAGGGGAAACAACAACTCTCAGCAGTGATTTGATTTGTCTGCTATATAGTCTCATTCGTTTCTTTGCTCATCTGGATGTGTGGATGTTTTCCGGGACTGATTCAGGTTACCGACCTTTATCGCCCAGCTTTCCACTACGCTCGATCCCCTGTCTGCCATGTACAGAACTGGTTTTGTTCATTAAATCTTCTTATCTGCCTTTGCTTTTTATGCTTTATTTATTATTCTTAAAAGAAATTTGTATATTCCTTTATTTATTTATTTATTTATTTATTTATTTATTTTTTACCAAATGTATGACTTTTGGAAGTGCAATTTAATCACCATGTGCAGTTTTAATAAAGTTGAATTAACGTAACCTTCTGTCATTTTGACTCTTTAAAGTGCACACTTGCAGGTGTTGATTATAATTAATTAACTGTTAGGCATATTACATAATAATAAGGATAAACAATATTTAAAAAGCATCTAACATCTGACTAATTACAAGACATAACGTGCTAAATGGGGGATATCGTACTCGGTTACTAGCGTAACCTTGGTTCTCTCTAGAGAGGGAACGAGTACTGCGTAAGTCTTACGCTAGGGGAAAATCTCTTTTCCGTGAGATACTGAAGCCAAAAAATAATCCTTGATTTTGAAATAATGTAAAACGCGTTGCGGCAGCATGCAGACACAGGCGAGACGGCTCGCGCGCCTATTGGCTGCCCTGCGGCAACTGCAGCGGCCTATCGATAAGGCCCTATCGTGACGTCAGCTCCAATGGGGGCGCTTCGCGCCCAATACGTCACGTCCCGCCGAGACGGGCGTGGCCTAGGGCTATAAATATAGCTTCGAGAGGCTAGCTCACTGGTTTTTCATCGCCGGAGTGAACCAGAGCGTGTGCAGGCACGGCAAGATACGCAGTACTCGTTCCCTCTCTAGAGAGAACCGAGGTTATGTTAGTAGCCGAGTACGTTCTCTTACGAGAGGTTCTCTCGTACTGCATAAGTCTTACGCTAGGGGAACACAGTGTAAAACGCCGTGCATGCTAAGATCCAGCACCAAAGACCCAAGGGCAAGTGCCCGGGCTCATATAGTACATGATCATAAGGGGCTCACAGAGAGTTCAGAAAAGAGTGGCTAGAATAGCATCATTCCTGTAATAATATAACATCCTATAAGGAGCAGTTATACTGATGTTTCGTACAGTCAAGGCGACCCCCGGCCTGAATTGACGAATATAGTGGGTCTTACACACTGCCCATAGAGCTGCGCGATCAATCAGCGAGCGTTTGCTCAAGCAGTTTCAGTATTCTGGGCCGAACACATCGGGGCAGACAGTACCGATTTTTAGACCGAAAGCAGCTTAGCCTGCAATGCGGAAACCTCTAGGTTATAAAACCTTATAAATGTAGACGGGGAGGCCCAGCCTGCCGCCATACAGATATCTTGCAAGGGAATCCCACTAGACCAAGCCCACGACGAGGCCACACCTCTCGTGGAGTGCACTCTGACACCTAATGGGCACTGCAAGCCCTTAGAGGTATAAGCCAGCGCTATAGCATCGGCTATCCATCTGGATAGGCTCTGTTTCGACACGGCAAGTCCCTTAGAACGTCCGTAGAGTGAAACAAGAGCTGCTCTGTCTGTCTGAAAACAGATGTGCGAGACACATAAGCCCTTAATGCCCTGACCGGGCAAAGGAAGCTGGCGTCCTTTTCCTCGTTAGAGACCGGCAGGGCAGACAGGGAAATCACCTGAGCCCTGAACGGTGTGTTGAGGGATTTAGGAACGTACCCATGCCTCGTTTTGAGTATGACTTTCGAGTCATTTGGCCACATAAACTTTGAGCGTGGATGGGGCTCTGCCCTCATCCAGTAGCTCTTGTAGGAAGGAGAGAACCTCCGTCACTCCACAGTCTTGGGGTGAAAAGCCGCATGCTGTGCACCAGCTAGAGAACACAGACCATTTTGAGGAATAGAGCCGTCTCGTAGAGGTGGGAGCGCGATGGGGGGAAAAGCATAGAGCGGGCAGCGGGGCCAGATGTGGGCCAGCGCATCCCTGCTCGTGGAGAAAAAACTCCGGACAGTGAGCATTTTCTTGAGACGCAAACAGGTCTATTTTCCTACTGCCGAATGTCTCCCACAGTAGTTGAACTGTCTGCAGATGTAGAGACCATTCCCGTGCCGGAACATTGTTCCTGGACAGTCTGTCTGGTCCCACATTCAGGTGGCCAGGCACATGCGCTGCTCTGAGCGAGCGCAGATTGTGCTGAGCCCATACCAGGAGGTGTTCCGTCAACCTGTAAAGGTTTCGGGATGTGATGCCTCCCTGGCGATTTATGTAGGCTACCACTGACATGTTGTCCGAGCGGACCAAGACGTGGTGTCCTGCTATTTGGGGACGAAAAATGCCTCAGCGTGTTGTCGACTGCCATCATTTCCAGGCAGTTTATGTGCAGAAGCTTTTCCCGTTCTGACAAGGAAGTCCCCAGGCTTACACCTGACCCCAGGCTTACACCTGACTGGTACCAGTCGGTCGCTCTCCAAGGTATCAGTGCTGAGATGCATTTCTGATCGACCTTGAGGCAAAAAAGACCAGAAGTCCACGCAGAAGTACTCGCGCTTGTAGCCAGAGCTGCAGTGGGCGCATGCGAAGCAGACCCAGCTGAAGAACTGCTGATGCTGCGGCCATGAGACCCAGCATCCTTTGAAACTTTTTGAGCGGGACTATAGCGCCGCGGCGGAAGGGTTCCGTCATGCGCTGAATAACCAGTCTGCGCTGCGGCGATAGTTGAGCTGTCATAGATCATTATTCACGTCGGCACTAATGATGTTCGACTCCGCCAGTCGGAGATCACCAAAATTAATATTAAAGAGGTGTGTGAACTTGCAAGTACGATGTCAAGGACTGTAATTTGCTCTGGCCCCCTTCCTGTTCGCAGGACTGATGAGATAGTTAGTAGATTGTGTTCGCTTAACGGTTGGCTGTCGAAGTGGTGTCCGCTTAATAATATACAATTCATAGACAATTGGAAAAGTTTTTGCGGCAAACCTGACCTGTTGAAAAGAGATGGTATTCATCCCTCCTGGGATGGTGCTGCTCTTCTCTCTAGTAATATGGCACATAGTCTTAGAGCTCAAACATGACAATCTGGGGCTCAGGTCAGGAAGCAGACAGACTGGCTAAACCGACCGTCTGCTAGCGGCCTCGCGTCACCCAGGTCAGATAAATCCCATCACATAGAGCCTCTTTCACCTAGCTATCATCATATAGAGACTGTGTCTGTTCCCCGAATTTGGAAATCCAAAAAACGTTTTAACCCATCTAAGGTTAAAAATTTAATTGATGTTCAACAAATAAAAAACAGCTATAATACAGATGAGCAAATGCTAAAGCTTGGGTTGCTGAATATTCGATCGCTTACTTCAAAAGCACTCATTGTTAATGATATGATTTCAGATAATAACCTAGATGTGCTGTGTTTGACAGAAACCTGGCTAAAACCAAATGATTACATTACTTTAAATGAGTCCACCCCGCAAGATTACTGTTATAAACATGAGCCTCGTCTGAAACGCGAAGGGGGTGGTGTTGCTGTAATTTATAGTAATAGTTTCAAAACCACTAAGAAATCAAGTTTTAAATATAATTCTTTTGAAGCAGTGGTGCTTAATGTAAAATATAGTGTAAACGATAAATCACGTTTGAGATTTGTGCTGGCTACTGTATACAGGCCACCAGGGCACCATACAGACTTTATCAAAGAATTTGCGGACTTTCTATCAGAATTAATATTGACTGCAGATAAAGTACTAATTGTTGGTGATTTTAATATACACATCGATAATGAAAAAGATGCATTGGGATTGGCATTTAAAGACATTCTGAACTCAATTGGAGTTAGACAACACGTGTCAGGACCTACTCATCGTCGTAATCATACTATAGATCTAATATTATCACACGGAATAAATGTTGATGCCGTTGAAATTCTGCAGCAGAGCGATGACATCTCAGATCATTATCTAGTCTCGTGTAATTTGCATTTAGCCAAGGCTGCAAAGCCAACTCCGTGTTTCAAATATGTGAGACCTATCACTTCTGCTACTAAAGATTGCTTTATTAATAATCTTCCTGATCAGTTTCATCATCTCAGCATCCCAGATAGCTTAGAAGAACTAGATATTACAACAGAAACATTTAACTCTCTCTTTTCCAGCACTTTAGACACAGTTGCTCCATTGCACTTAAAGAAGATTAAAGAAAATAATCCAACGCCGTGGTACAACGAGCACACTCGGGCCCTTAAGAGAGCAGCCAGAAAAATGGAGCGCAACTGGAAGAAAACAAAACTAGAGGTATTTCGCATTTCATGGAAGGAGAGCTCGGTTGCTTACAGAGAGGCTTTAAAAGCTGCTAGATCTGCTTATTTTTCAACCCTATTAGAAGAAAATAAACATAATCCTAGGTATTTATTTGAAACGGTGGCTAAACTAACGAAAAATAAAGCTTCAAGCACCGAAGTTTCCAAGCAACACAGCAGTAATGACTTTATGAACTTCTTCACTTATAAGATTGATAATATCAGGGACAAAACTGTACTGTACTGTAGTACTGTCTACTACAGTATCGCATCAGGCAGTGCATTGTAGTCTCCCTAAGGAAAAATTTGATTCATTCGTTGCTATAGGAGAGGAAGAATTTACTAAACTCATTAAATCATCTAAATCGACAACATGTATGTTAGACCCTATACCAACTAAGCTACTGAAAGAAATGCTTCCAGAGGTCACAGATCCTCTACTTATTATCATTAATTCATCTTTGTCTCTAGGATACGTACCAAAAAACTTTAAGCTGGCTATGATTAAACCGCTTGTTAAAAAAACGCAACTTGATCCTACAGAATTAGTCAATTACAGGCCGATCTCGAATCTACCTTTTCTGTCAAAGATATTAGAAAAGGCAGTATCCTCACAACTGTGTTCCTTTCTAGAAAGAAATTATATCTGCGAGGATTTCCAGTCCGGATTTAGACCGTACCATACTACCGAGACAGCTCTCGTTAGAGTCACAAATGATTTGCTCTTATCATCCGATCGTGGTTGTATCTCTCTATTAGTGTTACTCGATCTTAGTGCTGCATTTGACACCATTGACCACAACGTTCTTTTAAATAGATTAGAACATTATGTTGGCATTACGGGAAATGCACTAGCATGGTTTAAATCATACTTATCTGACCGTTATCAGTTTGTAGCAGTAAATGAAGAGATGTCTTATCAATCACAAGTTCAGTATGGCGTACCACAAGGCTCAGTACTAGGACCGCTGCTGTTCACTCTGTACATGCTACCATTAGGAGATATCATTAGGAAACATGGAATTAGCTTTCACTGTTATGCTGACGATACTCAGCTCTATATTTCTTCAAAACCTAACGAAACTTATCAATTCACAAAATTAACGGAATGCATGGTGGATATAAAAAATTGGATGACTCGTAATTTCCTACTTCTAAATTCTGAAAAAACAGAGTTTCTAATTATTGGACAAAAAACTTCCTCACGTAATAACCTAGAATACTGTCTAACACTTGATGGCTGCTCTGTTAAGTCTTCGTCGTCGGTTAGGAACCTGGGTGTGCTCTTTGATACCAATCTTTCATTTGAAAGTCACGTGTCTAGTATCTGTAAAACTGCATTTTTCCATCTTAAAAATATATCTAAATTACGCCATATGCTCTCATTGACAAATGCGGAACAGTTAGTTCATGCGTTCATGACATCAAGGCTAGATTATTGTAATGCTCTACTGGGTGGTTGCCCTGCACGCTTAATAAACAAACTACAGCTGGTTCAAAACGCAGCAGCTCGAGTTCTTACCAGAACCAGGAAGTATGACCTTATTAGCCCAGTTCTGTCAAAACTGCATTGGCTCCCTATTAAACATCGCATAAATTTTAAAATATTGCTGATTACTTACAAAGCACTAAATGGTTTAGCTCCGCAGTACTTGAGCGAGCTCTTAACGCATTATAGTCCGTCACGTCTATTGCGATCTCAAAATTCCGGCCAGTTGATAATACCTAGAATATCTAAATCGACTGCTGGCGGTAGATCCTTCTCCTATTTAGCACCAAAACTCTGGAACAGTCTTCCTACCATTGTCCGGGAAGCAGACACACTCTGTCAGTTCAAAGCCAGATTAAAGACACATCTCTTTGACCTAGCATTCATATAATACATTATAGACTTCTATAATTTAATGTTAGGCTACATAGATTAGGTCAGCCGGAACTGGGAACACTTCCCATAAATCCTGATGTACTCGTTACATCATGAGAAGAATGGCATCTACGCTAATTTTAGTGTCTGTGTTTATCCCAAGGTTTTCCTGCAGCCTGCCGGATCCAGGCCGTATCCAGATCTGACGAAGGACCTTCGCCTGGACCGATGACAACAAAATTCGTTTCGCGTTCCTACCCCAAAGCAACAAAATAAAATAAAATTCTTTATCAAAATTTATAAGGAAAGAAAAGTACTTTGTTTAGGCTTGGCTTGTAGGGAATTCCAAACCTGCGTATTTTCAAATGCACATAACTATAGAACCCATTCTAAATGCGCATGTGAACGCCATCAGCGTTTCTCACAGGTTCGCGTTTAAAGTCTGTGTAGAGGGAATGGTGTCGTCTTAGCGGCCCCTAATTTAATAACAAATTATCGTTGCGACGGAAGCAAATCAATCAAAACTAACTTTAGATGGAAAATAACTTAACTCTGCTATAAAGCCAAAACAATATCTGTTACCTTAAATTATACGCTTATCTCTGTAAAGCTGCTTTGAAACAATCTACGTTGTTAAAAGCGCTATATAAATGAAGATGACTTGACTTGACTTGACATAGACAGCGAGTCCAGTTTTGTGTCCAGAAAAGATATTCTCTGACTGGGAGACAGTGAACTTTTCGCCCAATTGACTTCGAGACCCAGATTCTCGAGATGCTCGAGTAAAATGGTTCTGTGTTCTATGAGCTCTGAGTGTGAAGCTGAGCTAGAACCAGCCAATCGTCCAAGTGGTTCAAAACTCGCATTCCCCGAAGTTTCAGGGGAGCGAGGGCTGCGTCCATGCACATCGTGAATGTACAGGGTGCTAGGGACAGGCCAAACTGTAGGACTGTATACTGATATGCCTGGCCCTCAAAGGCGAATCTCAAAAATCGCCTGTGACGTGACGCTATTTGTATTTGGAAATATGCGTCCTTCAGATCTATTGACACAAACCAGTCCTCCTGGCGAATTTGCGAGAGGATTTTCTTGGTCGTGAGCATTCTGAACCGGCGTTTTGAAAGCGCTTTGTTCAGCTGTCTTAGATCTAGAATGGGTCTGAGACCCCTGTCTTTTTTTTTTTTTTTTTGGTACCAGAAAATATCTGCTGTATAGCCCCCCTTCGCTCTGAACTTGAGATAAAGGCTCTATGGCCCCTTTACTCAACAGTTTCGCAATTTCGGCACGAAGTAGATGTGCTACTTCCTTTTCTACCGTGGTTTCGATTCGCGCCGCGCAACGGCGGGGACGTTGAACGAACTTTAGAGAATAGCCTCTTTCTGTAATGTTCAGCACCCATTCTGATACCCTGGGAAGCTTTGCCCACGCATTTGCATGGATAGCTAGGGGTTGAATGAGATCTGGGCTCTGGGCGCGACATGGTGGCGGCCGGAGCGCTCCGGTGTGCTGAAACACAAACATCGCGCTTGAGCGTTCGAGGCGGGGGGCGCGCTGATCACAGCGGGCAGCCTGCCCGCGCTCGACTCTCTTACAGCGGGTTGCCGAGGGAGAGCGAGCGGGGGGAACCCCGTGGGGCTTGTCATGTCCGTGAGTGAATGTGGGCGCGGGACAGCGGGCACATTTACTGCACTGAAAACACCGTCGGCGTGAGCTGACTGTATGTGTGTTGGTTTCGTTTTTACAGAAACCGTGGGACATGCAGTGTGTAGTGTTTGTGGGCACTGGGTCGTGGGCACATACACTACGTTAAATGCACAATTGACATGAGTCGGTTTTATGTGTGCGAGCCCTGTATTTTGACGGGCTGTGCTTGTGTGTAGGAATGAACACTGGGTTGTGGGTATTTTTACTACACTCATAACACCATCGGCCGTGGCCGGATCTTGAGTGAATGTGGGTGCGGGACAGCGGGCACACTCATAACACTGAAAACACCGTCTGCTTGAGCAGACTGTATGTGCGTTGGTTTCGTTTTTTACAGAAACCATGAGACATGCAATGTGTAGTGTTTGTGTTGCACTGGGTCGTGGGCACATTCACTACATCTAATGCACAATCGACATGAGTCGATTTTATTTGTGCGAGTCGCGTGTGGCAGGCTGTGCTTGTGTGTAGGAATGAGCACTGGGCTGTGGCCATTTTACTACACTCATAACACCATCGGCCGTGGCCGGAATACTAGAAAATACACTCTTTATGGGATTTATCTGGGTTTGTGTGCATGCAAACCGGCTGTGAAACCGGCTTGTTTTCTGCTGAATACACTGGAACAGTTACATTTTCTGGAACTGAATGAGCGAGAAGTTTTGGTGGAAGTCCGGCCGCAGCGGGGCTTTAACACCGTCTTTTCCCTAGACTGGCTAGGAAGACTTTGAGTTGCCATAGAAACAGTGTTTGGGTGCAGGCGAGCGGGTTGTACAACGCGCTCGTTGGCTGCAAAATACATCTGCAGTCGCCTTTTTTAAGGCAACTGACAGAACAAAGCATTGACGGCATAATTTTATCTGCCGGCCGACACAGGATTCGAACACGGGTCTCTGGCGCGAAAGCCTAAGATTCCACCACTGAGCCATGGGGGGAATACATAAGCTTTCAGTTAGCACGAGCATATAAGAGAGCGTCAACGTGTCTTGTGAAGGCGTTTGTTTGCAGGCGTGTGTGTATTACAACAGGCTCGTTTACTGCAATATTGACATTTCCAGTCGCCTGAACTTTACTTTACTTTACTTTACTTTACTTTATACTTTATTGTCCCCTGGGGGAAATTTGTTGTGGACTCAAAAGTGCTTAGTGCCATTGCTGCCTTTACAGACAATAAATACACATAGGAAATAGAAATAATACACAACTACATATACACAAATATAGATAGCTAAGGTTACAAATTAATAAAAAGTACAGCACACAAGATTATTGCACATACCTCCGGCCTATCTCATACAAATCATCACACAACTTCTAATTTAGATTTTGATTTAAAATTTTGGTGGAAACTGGTACGAAGGAGTATTTAAACCGGTTCAATCTAGTTTTTGGTATTCTGTACCTTCTACCAGACGGCAAGAGTTCATATTCCTTTCGAAGAATGTGGGACGGGTCTGACAGAACTCTCTGCGCCTGTTTAAGTACAGACTGCTCATAAATGGACTGAAGGGAGAGCTTTTCAGTCCTCCCCATCACCTTCATAGCAGTCTGTACCAGGCGCTGCAACTTTGATTTTGACTGTGTGGAGAGATTGCCGAACCACGCTGTCATTCCATACCTGATGACACTTTCTATCACTGCCTGATAAAATAAAAACATAATATTCTGACTGATACCAAACACCCTTAGTCTGCGTAAAAAATACAGTCTCTGCTGTAAACGGGAACAAACATAATCTACATGGTCACTCCAGCTTAAGCGGTTATCCAGGTGGATACCCAGATACCTATATGAAGTGACCTGTTTTATATCCTCTCTATGAATGGTCAAAGGGGTATGATCCCCCACCGACCGAGGGTCAAACACCATCTCCTCTGTTTTTTTTGTGTTGATTGTAAGATAGTTTTTGTCACACCACAAAACAAATTTGTTAACTTCCATACAATATAGCGATGGATCTGAGTTCAGGTCAAGCAGACTAAGAATGGCAGTGTCATCAGAAAATTTAAAAAACAAGTTGCCCGGGAGACTATTAGTACAGTCGTTAGTATAAAGGGTGAACAGGACGGGTGAACTTACACAACCCTGAGGCGCGCCTGTACTGATGCGTTTTGATTCCGAAAGCGAGTTGTTAATCCTAACAGTTTGAGTTCTCTCTGTTAAAAAAGAATAAAACCATTTAATAATAAAAGAGTTAACATTCATCTGACTCATTTTCTGTAAAAGCAGATGAGGCTGTAATGTGTTAAAAGCAGAGCTAAAATCAATGAACAAAAGGCGTACATAAGCTTTAGGATCCTCCAGATGTTTAAGAGTTAGGTGGGTGATGCTATTAATTGCATCATTAGTACTCCTCCCCTGCCTATACGCAAACTGTAGTGGATCTAGTTCTGTGTTGACTTCAGCTTTCAGTAAGGATACCATGTATTTTTCAAAACATTTCATGACAACGGACGTTAAAGCCACCGGTCTATAGTCGTTGTTTTCTGTAGGACAGGGTTTCTTAGGAATGGGAACAATGATGGATTTTTTCCAGAGGGCAGGGACCAGATTGGAATCTACAGACCTCTGAAACACAGGGCACCATGCAGGGGTTAACTCTGCAGCGAAAGTTTTAAGGAGGAAAGCAGAAATGCCATCCGGGCCTGCAGATTTTTTTTTACATACATGGCTAAAGATTGACTGAATTATGAGGGGATCAACAACTATTCTAGAACACAGATCACTTGTTAATGACTGTAATACATTATTGCATTCCAATGAAAAGTCATGTGTATCAAACCTCAAAAAGAAATCATTTAGTTCATCTGCTTTACTCTGCTCATCATATGGTGTGAGGCCCTTTTTATGTGTTATCATATTTGTTGCAGATTTCATGGAAACCCAAAATTTTTTAGAGTCCATAGAGGCAAAGTTCTGTTCTATGACATCTTTATGTTTTCGTCTTGCATCCCTTAATAACTTATTAAGCTCCTTTTGAACTGATTTCACCCCCATCTTATCACGATTCCTAAAAGCCATTTTTTTCCGGTTGATACAGATTTTTAACTCTCTGGTTATGTATGGCTTATTGTTAGGATAGATTGTAATAACCTTCTTAGTGGCCACACAATCCTTACAGAATTTAATATAATCCGTAATAGTGTCAGTGGCCTCGTCAATACCCAGATCATGAAAAATGTCCCAGTCAGTACAGAGAAATGAGCCCTTCAATGTCTCAATACTGTCATTCGACCATACAGTCACTGTCTTGGTTACTGGTTTGCTGCTCTTCAAAACAGTCTTATATATAGGTATAAGATGGAGTGCATTATGGTCAGAGTTTGACAAAGGGGGCTTTGGACTGGCCCTGTATGCATGTTTTATATTACCGTAACATTTGTCCAACACTCTGTTGTCTCGGGTGCCGCACTTAACGTATTGTTCGAATCCAGGAAGGGAAAGTTCCAATTTGCAGTGATTGAAATCTCCAAGAATGAAGACAGGGGCTCCCGGCGTGCGTAACAGTTGGTGGTGAACACAGTCTGCGACTCGAGCTGCAGCTCGGGCCGCATTCCCGCTGGGTGGCACATACACTGAGCAAATTATAATATTGCCGAACTCCCTCGGGAGGTAAAAGGGTCTTAAAGAGATACACAGCAGTTCAATATCAGGGCAGCAAACAGTCTCTCTCACAGAATATTTCCTGCACCAGCTGTCACTCACAAACACACAGATACCTCCTCCTCGGCTTTTCCCCGAAGTTTTTTCCCTGTCTGCACGGACTAGGGAGAAACCCTCCAGCTCGATCAAGGAGTTGGGGATGTCTTCGTGTAGCCAAGTCTCAGTAAATACCAGCAAGCCCGCCTCACGGTATTCAAAACATACTCTCATGTTGATACGAAGCTCCTCCATTTTGTTTTTTAGAGAGCGAACGTTGCTCAAGATCATACCGGGCAGCGGAGGTCTACTGCCTCTCCGGCGGAGACGCTGTCGGGTCCCCCCACGCCGGCCTCTCTTCCGTAGTTTCCCGCGAAACGGCAGGATTTTAAATTCCTCCGGCAGGTTGAGTAAATCCGCGGGCGGCGATGTTGTTCTCGGGTAACGGAGAGACAGCAGCATGTCTCTGGAGTAGATGACTGGTAATCCACCCATCGATTGTGGAAAAGTTTGGCACATCCTTAAAAACTGCCAGACAATCAGTACAAGTAATAGTCCTTGTGCATATAACGCCACAGTGCTCGTCTAAGATACGTAAAACAAGAATAAAAACAGCAGCAGCAGCAGCACGCGAGTCCGGGTCGCCAGCAGAGCAGCGCCACCGGAAGTATAGTATAACTTCAGAGGGGACTTTATATAAGTATATATAACTTCAGAGGGGAAAGAGAAATGTGTGAGAAATGGAGGTTGGTCCGGCCTCAGCGGGACTAAAAACACTCTTTTCTCCTTTCGCCAGCGACGCACACGACGAGAGAGAGCGTCACATCACGTTTTGCTTCGGCGTTTGTTTGCAGACGTGCGTGTATTATAACAGGATCGTTTGCTGCAATATTGATATTTCCAGTCGCCTGAACTTATAAGAGGGAACTGACAAATGTGTGAGAAATGGAGGTTAGTCCAGCCTCGATGGGACTAAAACACTCTTTTCTCCTTTCGCCGGAACGACGCGTGAAAGGGCGGGGGTAGCTTTCTTGTAACGTAAAGAAAAAACTAATCATCCCCCACAGACGCGGCTTCTTGGTCGATATCCACGACGGAAGCGGCGGCAGACGGCGGCCACTGTCCGTTCGCAAGAGACTCTAGCGAACCTGGTGAAGCAGGCGGGCGAACCGGCGAGCTTTGCGGGTTGGGGGAGGTTCCGGGACCCGTTGAGCACGGCGCTTTTTACAGCGCGGTACCGCAGCGGGCGGAGGTGTAGTCTCGGAGAAGGATGCCAGGCGAGTCCTCAGAGTCACCATAGGCATTAGCTCGCTGAGGGCAGCCGCCGTCAGCGAGCGCGAGAGCTGCGTGATCCTCATCAGGAAAAGGGGCGTCTTGAAAAAGACGCCCGGCTCTTTTAGTGCAATGAGAGTGTGTGTCGCGGCAGCGAACACACACACACACAAAACACAGTAGCAGAGAAAGGATATAACGGCGGATAGCGCAGCAGGAACGGCGACTGAAGGCGGCGCGGCCAGCGGCTTCAGGTGCAGTGGCTCGTCCCGCTGAAAGGCTCTCTCAAACGGCGTGGCTTCTTCTCTCAGGATCCAGCGATGCGTGAGCTCCGCTGAAGAGATGAAAAATCAGTGAGCTAGCCTCTCAAAGCTAAATTTATAGCCCTAGGCCACGCCCGTCTCGGCGGGACGTGACGTATTGGGCGCAAAGCGCCCCCATTGGAGCTGACGTCACGTTAGGGCCTTATCGATAGGCTGCTGCAGTTGCCGCAGGGCAGCCAATAGGTGCGCGAGCCGTCTCGCCTGTGTCTGCATGCTGCCGCAACGCGTTTTACATTATTTAAAAATTAAGGATAATTTTTTGGCTTCAGTATCTCGCGGAAAAGAGATTTTCCCCTAGCGTAAGACTTACGCAGTGCGAGAGAACCTCTCGTAAGAGAATTATATCTAGCATAAAAAAAAGAATTGTCAGAACGTCGTCTCTCAGTTGCTGAATGTCGCGCTACAACGTTTCTACAGCTCTGTCGCGTTTTACAGTTCTACGTTGTTTCAATGTTGCGTTTCCTCTCAAAACTTGCCATTTATCAAAATGGACTTGAGCAGTGGCTACGATCAAATCTTGCGTCGGGTTTCAGCTTGTGTGCGCAAGTTTTTGAGGTATCGTGAACTTGCGTGCAGCATAGTAATTGTAGTGGACAACTGTAATAAGAGCAATGTGATTATTACGTTTATTTTCCTGAAGCCAATTAATGGATCATTAACCATTGAATGACTAGATTAACCAATGTCAAATTAAAATTATAAAATGGGTGTCTGTGACCCATTTAAAATAACATAAATGTTTTTTTTTTTTGCAATGGTTTAGCTTTACATGCACAAATTGTTACGTCAAGTAAAGACGGAAGCAAATGCAAGAAAAATACTCTTTATTTGAACAATGGTTGACTCAGGATGAAGAAAGCAGATCGCAGATGGCAGACAGCAGGTCGCAGACAGCAGGAGATCGTTGACACAGGGACTGAGATGGGTAATCTCCGGGGAATAAAGACTGAAGTATCCTAGTGGTGAATCCATGAATGAAGAGAACAGCGTCCAGAGAAACAGGAACACACGAGGAGAACAACGTCTAGAGAATCGGGAACACACAAGGAGAACAGGGAACAGGCAGTGACAACAGGAAGCCTCATACAACGATCTGACAAACACAAGACGAAAGACAAGGCATTAAATAGGCTGGCTAGATGGAATGCAGTTGGCGCTGATGAGGGAATCAGCAATGAGCGGTAACACCCACACGAAACAATCAGTACGAACAACATACACACACACAAGACATGGGTAAGTCAGCAGATCTAACAACCGTGACACAAATAGCAGCATAAACAACAGAACAAGAGAGTTCACACGTCATCACAAATAAAAATAGAATCAAATTAAATATATAAAAGGAATCAAATTAATTAAAATTAATAGGACTAAACGAATATTTAACTTAATTATGCAACAAGTAGTATAAGCTACACCCACTTTTGTGACACTCCACTGCAGAGGTACTCAATAGGCGGGTACTCAATCCAGCTCATCAGCATTCATTTTATGGCTCGCGTCATGCAAAAGATGAACACACTTTTTTTATAGAATTTGAGCTCAAAAGTTGTGCGAATATTAGACGGTGTGACTTACATCTATGTATTCCGTGAATGCTTTAGATAATCCGTGGCCCGATTAATAAAAATTAACATTCATCGTCATCATTGTGATGTGTGTGAAATGTTTAATGAGACTTTATATAACTACTTGATTTCTCTGAAATGTACCATTAACTTGCTAAGCGCAACAATATATATTTAATGGCCCTCAACATCTGCTCATGAAGGCTATAACAAAAGTCATGTGAAAACTGGGTTGTGTACCTTTAAGGTTGTGGTGCTAACCGAACCTGCGAAAATGAAGAGAGCCTGTTCGCGAAACCCCATCTGTCATCTAAACCTTGTGAAAATACTGTATGTTGTGTGTACGTACTGTACATTAAATAATGATGGGTTGACGATGAAAACAGAATTTTCAACCCTACGTGACAAATGGAATTTGAAGACATAGGTGGCAAACCAATGTGTCTCATTTGTCAAAAAACAATTGTTGTATTAAAGTGAGCTAATCTACAACGCCACCATGAGCAACTGAGCAGCTCAGTCAGGAGTCACAAGGTACAGACATTGTTAGCTGGTTTGAATGCCCAGAGATTCCGATTCCGATTCCGACGTGATTTACTGGCAGCCCTCGAAGATGACACATTCATGCACAACTTTTGCAACTCATGCAACTTTTCTGACTGATGTTACGCGACATTTAAATGCACTCAATCGTAAGCTTCAAGGGAAACAAAAGATTCTTCCGATGATGCTGAATGATGTGGCTGCATTTGAAGCAAGAATTTACCTGTTCGCGCAGCAACTCCAGGAAGGAAATCTCACTCACTTTTCTGTCCTGCAGTCACAAGTGACAGAACCAGCCTCATTTTCACCCAGCACTTACTGTTCATATCTCAGGGAGCTGAAAGACGAGTATTCCTCCTGATTTGCGGACGTTAAATCCCTCACAGCTGTACTGGCATTCACAGAGAATCCATTTGCTTGTGACATACAGGCAACGTCTGTCGCAGTCATGTCAGAACCCTTCATCGGGGACAGGGCAGGGTTTGAGGAGCAACTCACAGAGCTCCAGCACAACAACATCCTTAAAGGGGGGGTGAATTGCTGTTTCATGCATACTGAGTTTTTTACACTGTTAAAGAGTTGGATTCCCATGCTAAACATGGACAAAGTTTCAAAAGTTAAGTTGTACGTTTGAAGGAGTATTTTTGTTCCAAAAATACTCCTTCCGGTTTGTCACAAGTTTCGGAAAGTTTTTTTCGAGTATGGCTCTGTCTTACGTAAGATAGAGCGGAATTTCCTTATATGGGTCCTAAGGGCACTTCTCCGCGGCCGCGCGCGCACTCGCAGACCAGAGAGAGAAGAGAGCGAAAGCAGTACGTTACCTCAAAGCGCTATGCTCGGCTTTTAGGGAAGTCAATGTCACCAAAGAAGTGGGTTTTTGGTTGGCAGGGCAAGACAACCCTGCACAGATTCCCAAAGAACCCAGCGTTAAGGGAGCAGTGGATGGAGTTTGTTTTTTCGAAGCATCAACGGAGGTTGTGCACGACTCTTTGTTCCCTGCATTTCGACGATGCTTGTTTTATAAACAAAGCCCAGATCGACTTATTTGCAGATCGTCTAATGCTTAAGGATCGAGCAGTCACGGTGAGTAAACTACTTCAAATGTCTCTCTGTGTTGTTGTTAGATCAGTTAGCACAGCTTTAGCACACCGCCCACACGGCCCGCCCCCAGCCGCTCGTTTTTTTCCGGAAAGACTCGGTACAGACAATCTTTCACCTCTAAATATAATAAAACTAAAGACGTTTTGGAGATATGAAGGATGCAATACTACTCTATAGGTACTCAAGATTAACAGGAGATTGAGTGAAAATGAGCATTTCACCCCCCCTTTAAAGAGAGACATAAAGAAGAGAGCTTTGACACATTCTGGACCAAGTGTGTTCTGAAAGACACATACCCTGCATTAATCCAGTGAGCTTTAAAAATCTTGTCCTGCTTTGGATCTACATATGTGTGTGAAAGTGCTTTCCCTGCAATGGGAATAATAAAGTCAAATCAACGTTCACGTCTAACTGACAGACATTTGACAGAATGTCTTAGAGGAGCAGCCAGACCTGAAATCACTGGGAAAAAGAATGGACTCAGATTTCCCACTAGGAATTAGGACTACTTTTCATCAGGGCTTGAGAAGTAGCCTGTATTTGCTCAGTTATTTTCTTCATACATTTTGAGGTTTTTAATACTCTGAGTATTAACACATTTTTGTGTTAATACTTTTTAATCTACCTCTTGTTAATCTACTTTTTTGTTGCAGATTTTTTTTTTTTTTTCATGTTCAGTATTACTTTAAATTGGACATAGCCTAGCAAGACTTACCTTGCAAGGAGGTTTTTAATACTCTGAGTATGAACACTTTTTTTATTTTGTTTTTTGCTTACGATTAATAATTAATATTGCTAGAAAACGTCTCGGGTTACGTATGTAACCCTTGTTCCCTGAGAAAGGGAACGAGACACTGCGTCGGTGACAACACTAGGGGAACACCCTTCAGCGTAGCACGTCTGAATTCATGAATGAAAACTAAACCAATCCTATTGGCGTTGCGTGATGACGTAGCGTGTGACGGCATATACGGATGTGTACAAAAGTACGCCGGCACACAGAAAAGTCAGCTTTTTGCTATTCAGCAAGTGCTCTGTGTGAGTGACCGCTCTTATCTCTAGACAGTATATGTGTAGGCCTTTCTCCGGGTCTGTCCATAAGCCGGAGATGGGCCTGCCCTCATATAGGGCTCCCCGTTGGAGGTATCTGTCATCTGTCGAGATCACTTTTCTCTTTGAAACCACACCCATACTCACGCCAGACTGATACCAGTCGGCTGCTTTCCAGGGAGCCAGGGCTTTGATACAGCTGTGGCTCGCTCTGATTTTTAAGTGGCCAGATCGCCATGCGTGAGCTGGTACATGAGGTTTTAGCCAGCATTGGAGAGGATGCATGTACAGTAGTCCTAGCTGGAGTACTGATGATGCTGAGGCCATGAGACCCCACATCATCTGAAAGCTCTTGAAAGGTGCACAAGTGCCTACTCTGAAAGATCTCATCTGTATAGAGACTATCACTGTTCCCAGGAAAGAAATACTCTAGCTGGGAGACAGTGAGCTTTTGGAAACACTCATCCTGAGGCCCAGGCACTCTTTAGATCAGTGGTTCTCAACCTTTTTTGGGCCAGCGCCCCCTATCTGTCTGTCTATCAATTAGGGCTGTAACGTTACACAAACAGGACAGTTTGTTTATGTACTTGTATATTATTGCCATATTGTTTGTTTGATTGCTTCTATGATTAAATGTACATGTAAATGTGTATACTATATGAGTGTGTGTCTAGCTTTTCAGTTAACCCCACTAATTCTATCATTAAATCGTACTGAGCTGAAATTCCATGTTAGAGTTTTCAGAGTTTTAGTTGGGTGTCGAAATATAATCTTTATGCATGTCGTTAAAGGGTTAGTTCACCCACAAGTGATAATTTGGTCCTCATTTAATCAACTTCATGTCTTTCCAAACCAATATGACTTATTTCTTCTGTGCAATCTGAAAAATATGCTGGTAACAACGGTTTCAGTTCCCATTGGACCAACAATTAAACAGAAGTCAATGGAAACAGAAACTGTTTTTCTTACTGGCATCCTCCAAAATAGCTTCTTTAGTGTGTGTGTGTGTGTGTGTGTGTGTGTGTGTGTGTGTTAAAAACCTTCACGGTCCTCAAATCTAGGCCCTAGCCCGGCCCGTGTCGGACAGCTCATCAGAATTCTGAGTCTGACTAGAGCCCGTGTTTTTTTTTTGTTTTTTTTTTCATTACTCAGCCTGCCCTATGTTGCAGCCATTAAAATAGGTCAGTTTTGTTTTCAATGGAAAAGTAGTTATGTTTCTTTTCATTCCTTTATTAAGTTAATTTAGACAAATGTTCGGAGCAATTTTTGTTCAAATTTTTTTTTTTTTTTTTTTTTTTTTTTTTTTATGACGACCAAGCGAGTTCAACATGTTTGATCAATTTAGCCTCTCAAATCAACAATTTACTTGGCTAAAATAAAATCCATTCGAGGTTTTCTCAGTCTTTAGTGCATTTCTCACATCACTATTTACATTTGCACAACAGTTAACCTCCACAACATTTAGTCATTTGTGCACATCATAGTAGCAGTTTCTCATTCCTTCCAAAAAATTGCAAATGCATCAATTGCTTTCATACAACTCTCTGCTGTTTTATAACATTATCATTTGCTTATGTCATGTTAGTCAAAATTAACTATACTTGTGAATGCTGAATAGTCATTCCATATAAAACTAATAGTCCTCATTTCATTGCTTGAGTCATTACATACAAAAATGTTGAACTAGTTGTCAAAATCTGTCAAGCAAATTTTACACATTTTTTTAAATATTTTTTTTGATGAGATGATATTCGCTGTGATGTAGATGAAATTATGTGGCCATACAGAGAGGAACGTCTGGATGTGCATGAATGATTACAGTACTATGTATGTTGTATGTTCAGTTCTAATATGTACTGCAATTTTGTTGACAGTTGTGCACAGCTCTACCCAAAGGGAGTTTATGTTTGTTGTAAATAAGGGTGTGTTTTTTTCTTTTGCACAATGCTGTGAACAAATTAGAATTGCAAAGAGCATATGCAGTAAAAATGTGAAACATACATATTCAGTGTCTTGTACTCAGTTACCTCACTAAATACAGTAATGTGTAACTTTACTGTATTTTTCAAATGGCTGTGCAAATAGTATTTAGTGCTGTATTGAGCATTTTCAGGTAGTGTCACCAAGATCTGACTTTTATCATTGGAAAACATTTACAGAGTAAACTGTCATAATGAAAACATGACAAAGCCATTTGACTATCTAGTTCATAAACGATGGTGTCAGGACTTTTCATCTTGATGACACTGACACTTCCATTGACATGAATACTTGCTTTTGAGGAATGAGCTATCCATCTTGAGCAAGTGACACGCTTTTGCGGGTTATCAACTAGGTTTTGCAGTTTGTACTAATTGTTTTGAGAACTGCACGCTCTTCCACATATAGCAGCGCCACATGACGCAAAGTACACAATACAGACAGGGCGGGGTACGGCCTGAACTGATTGGGGAACAATGTAGGTCTTATACAGTTTGCCCAAACGTATATTTATTATTATTATTTTTACGGTCGATCAGTGAGCTTGTCCTCAACAGACATAGCATCCTGGACTGATAGCAACAGAGCAGATAATGCTAGCCATTAGACCGACAGCAACCTGGCCTGCAGGGCGGGAACCTCTAGGTTGTAAAACCTTATAAATGTAGATGGGGAGGCCCAGCCTGCCGCCATACATATATCTTGCAAGGCAATCCCACTTGACCAAGCCCACGATGAAGCCATGCCTCTCGTGGAGTGCGCTCTGACACCCAGCGGGCACTGCATGCCCTTGGAAGCGTACGCCAGCGCAATAGCTTCAACTATCCATCTGGATAGGCTCTGTTTCGATGCGGCTAGTCCCTTATAACGCCAGCTGAACGAAACAAAGAGCTGCTTTGTCTGTCTGAAGACAGAAGAGCGAGACACATAAGCTCTTAATGCCCTGACTGGGCAAAGGAAGCTCGCGTCTCCTTCCTCGTCAGAGACCGGTAGAGCTGACAGGGAAATGATCTGCGCCCTAAACGGTGTGTTGAGGGATTTTGGAACATAACCGTGCTTAGGTTTGAGTATAACTTTCGAGTCATTCCATGCACGTCGCGCTTACTGAGAGCGCGTGTAAGTCCACTATACGCTTCACAGAAGCGAGAGCCAGAAGAAACACCGTCTTGAAAGACAGGTGTTTGAGATCAATCGTCTGTAAAGGCTCGAAAGGGTGACCTTTCATGGCTTCCAGCACCGTAGAAAGGTCCCATACAGGGACTGAGGGAGGTCTGGGAGGATTCAGCCTCCTAGCTCCTCTAAGGAAGCGGATGACTAAATCGTTCCTTCCTATGGACTGACCAAGCGTTGTTCTCGAGAACGCTGCTATAGCCGCCACATAGACTTTGAGCGTGGAAGGGGTCCTGCCCTTATCCAACAGCTCCTGTAGGAAGGAGAGAACCTCCGTCACCCCGCAATCCGGGGGTGACACGCCACGAGCTGCGCACCAGCCGGAAAACACTGACCATTTTGAGGAATAGAGACGTCGAGTAGACGGAGCTCTAGCCTGTGTGATCGTGTTTAACACTCCCATTGGGAGGTCAGCGGGTAGCCGTTGATGGCCCAAACATGAAGGGACCACAGCTCTGGGTGAGGATGCCAAATCGAGCGTGTGTGTAGCAGCGGCACACACACAAGCACAGAAAAAAGGATACAGCGCCGGATAGCGCAGCAGGAAGGCGATGAAGGCGGCGTGGCCAGCGACTCCAAAGACTCGTCCCGCTGAGAGGCTTTATCAGACGGCGCGGCTTCTTCTCCGGATCCAGCGATGTGTGTGCTTCGCTTGAAGGATGAAAAAATCTGATTTTGGTCGCCTGCGAGCGGAATTTATAGGCCTAAGCCACGCCTGTTTCGGCGGGACGTGACGTAGCGGGCGCGAAGCACCCCCATTGGGTCTGACGTCACGCTAGGCCTCGCTCGATAGGCTCATGCAGTTGCCGCAGAGCAGCCAATAGGCGCGCGAGCCGTCTTGCCTATGGCTGCATGCTGCCGCAACGCGTTTTGCATTATTTCAAAATGAAGGATAATTTTTTGGCTTCAATATCTCGCGGAAAAGGATTTTTCCCCTAGCGTAAGATTCTCTTACGCAGTACGAGAGACCTCTCGTAAGAGAACTGTAATATAAACCACTTCAAGCATATCACACAGTTTAGTTTAGACGTTTATTATCACAACCACAGTAAAATGACAGTTTTGAAAAGCTGAGGCAGGCTGCTCTGCTGCTCGCAGTCGCAACAGCGCTTGCAAACAAAATGAGCAATATGATCTAAACAAATAAAATAAAATAAATTAAATAAAAAACCAATATGCAGGTTATCTTGCCTCAAAAATTGTCTCGGTTACTTACGTAACCTCGGTTCCCTGAGATGAGGGAACGAGTATTGCATAAGGCAAGACGGTTCGCATCTCTTTCGTCCTCTGGCAAGGGAAGAGCTACCAGCGAAATCACCTGTGCTCTGAACGGAGTAGAGATCACTTTAGGAACATAACCATGCCTTGGCTTGAGGCCGACTTTGGAGTCGTTAGGCCCAAACTCAAGGCAGTTAGGCACAGAGGGGGGTTGAGGAGGGTTTAACCTACTTGTCCCTTTAAAGGAACACTCCGACTTTTTGGGACTTTAGCTTATTCACAGTATCCCCCAGAGTTAGATAAGTCCATACATACCTTTTTCATTTTTGTGCGTTCTGTAAGTGTAATTTGAAGCACCCACCGCTAGCCTAGCTTAGCACAAAGACTGCAAACATTTTCCTATTTACATGTTGTGATCTGTATAGTCACAGCGTGTACAAATAACAAGGCTATATGAGACAGAGACCATTTTTAATCGTATAAATACTGGGAACTATATTCTCACTAGGCGTAGGAGCACAGCTACTTGGGCGGAGTGGCTACTTGGGCGGAGTGATTAGCGCAGCACACGAGACGCCCTGTGGTGAGGAGCAGAGAGTTCGCTCAGAGTTGGAGTAATAGAGTCAGCAATTACTAGATAGTAAATTTATAGTTTACACAGTAAAATTCCTCTGACAATTCCTCAAAGTCAGCCATGATCACGAGTCACGTTCGCTACTAGCTAGTTAATCACGTTTGTTTTGTTTACGGAACCATCAACAGGGCGTCTCGTGTGCTGCGCTAATCACAGCAAATTGATTGCTTCTATGATTAAATGTACATGTAAATGTGTATACTATATGAGTGTGTGTCTAGCTTTTCAGTTAACCCCGCTAATTCTATCATTAAATCGTATTGAGCTAAAAATTCCATGTTAGAGTTTTCAGAGTTTTAGTTGGGTGTCGAAATATAATCTTTATGCATGTCGTTAAAGGGTTAGTTCACCCACAAGTGATCATTTGGTCCTCATTTAATCAACTTCATGTCTTTCCAAACCAATATGACTTCTTTCTTCTGTGCAATCTGAAAAATATGCTGGTAACAACGGTTTCAGTTCCCATTGGACCAACAATTAAACAGAAGTCAATGGGAACAGAAACTGTTTTTCTTACTGGCATCCTCCAAAATAGCTTCTTTAGTGTGTGTGTGTGTGTGTGTGTGTGTGTGTGTGTGTGTTAAAAACCTTCACGGTCCTCAAATCTAGGCCCTAGCCCAGCCCGTGTCGGACAGCTCATCAGAATTCTGAGTCTGACCGTTTTTTTTTTTTTTTTTTTTTTTTTTTTTTCATTACTTAGCCTGCCCTATGTTGCAGCCATTTAAAGGTCTGTTTTGTTTTCAATGGAAAAATAGTTGTGTTTCTTTTCATTCCTTTATAAAGTTAATTTAGACAAATGTTCGGAGCAATTTTTGTTCAAATTTTTTTTTTTTTTTTTTTTTTTTTTTTTTTTTTTAATGACGACCAAGCGAGTTCAACATGTTTGATCAATTTAGCCTCTGAAATCAACAATTTACTTGGCTAAAATAAAATCCATTACAGTTTTTCTCAGTCGCTTTAGTGCATTTCTCACATCACTATTTACATTTGCACAACAGTTAACCTCCACAACATTTAGTCATTTGTGCACATCATAGTAGCAGTTTCTCATTCCTTCCAACAAATTGCAAATGCATCAAATGCTTTCATACAACTCTCTGCTGTTTTATAACATTATCATTTGCTTATGTCATGTTAGTCAAAATCAGTGGTGGAGAAAGTACTGAATCTCAGTACTTAAGTAAAAGTACAAATAACCAGAGACATATTTACTTTAGTAAAAGTAGAAGTACCACAATGAAAACCCTACTTAAGTAAGTAAAAAGTAAGCAACAGTAAAAAACTGCATTATATTACGGATTTATAATGATTTTTTGATTAATTCAACGATTGTCTTGTCATCACTTCATTCTATACATTTGAAAAGTTTAGTGTTCTTAAGTTTAGAGACGTGCTCCAGAAAAAAGTTCACGGAGAGAGGCAGAGGCAGAAAGCACCCTGTTTATTTTCTTTCTTTTACAAAAGCACAATGTTTTATTTCGATTGAAAGTGGAAAAAGTAGACATTTAACAGTTTATTTTTTCATATTTCTTAAGTCTGTAATCTTTATTACCAAAAATGACGAAGTATTTTAAGTCTAATTTGCTGCTATGTGAAAAAAAATCGAGCAAACGCGCGGGCGCTTTTGCCGACTCAAGAGGGTTAATGACGAGTTAGCTTTGTAGCCATATTTTTTTCTCAGTTTTAAACTTAACGTTTTACACGATTTATCAGTAATTACGCCTAAAAACCATGAATATGTCACTTAAATCATGATCTTTTTGTTTAATATTTGTTATTTTGTGTGCAATTTTCTTTATAGATGACAAATATTGGCCACGAATTAACAATAGGCCTAAGTGAGAAGGTTCTCGTTCCCTCATCATGCACAATATAATTCATTCCCTCATTCATTTGCTAAATCATGCATACTATCTATTAAATGGTCCCTGTTTTACTAAATCGTGACCACGTTGTAAATGACAATAATTCGTACTCCCAAATTCCTAATTCATAGCCTTGATATCTGCATGCTGTGTGTCACATGTTAGCATTAATGTGTGTAAATGACTATGAGAGTAAGGGCATGCAGGATGTTTTTAATGATTTGGTATAAATGAAATGAATAATGTGAATGCAAATTAATTAACTTTTAATTTAAAAGTATTTGCTGTTTACTGATTATTGTTTTTTTCTCTCTCTCTTTTCTTAATTTCAGGATATTTCTCAAATGCATTCAGCCCTTTGTGCCTCCGTTGCTGTAAACCGGTTGAGAGGGACAAAGAGAGAGACCGAACACACTGAATTGTTATTATTGTCATTATAGGTTTCTGTAGATGCTTATTTCTTAATAAATTACTCTTAACTGCACATTGTCACAGTATTATTTTGTCACATTATAAGAGTAACATTTAATTTAATTTAAAATAATTACCAGCACTGCATAAAACAAGTAAAATGTATTTAAAATATAAAGTGGTTTTACTTAATTATATTAATTATATCAGATTTGTAAGTAAAAATTACTCAATATAATTTAACAGGCCAAGTTATATGTACTTATTCACTTTGTGAATTTTACTCGGCTTAGTTAAGTAGATTTACTTAATTTCCATCAATGTGAAATTTACTTGAAAAATATTTGTGCAAAAACTTGCCTTATAAAAATTGAGAAAATTTTACTTGTTGTTTTTCTCAGTGTACTTTAAGTATTAAAAGTAAAAGTACTTGCATAACAATTTATTCTCTTAATGTCTATATTCTAATAATTAGGGCTGTAACAATATGCAATATGAATCCGAAATCGCTACGATCAGATCCACGAACCTGTGTCACGGTATGAGAAGGCAGAATCGCGACACACCCTTATTTGAAGTTAACATTATACAATACGTAGACCTACACCACAAAACTAGTTGAGGATAAATTATTTAATATTGGGCAATTCCAGCGTTATAAACGGAACATTTGCAGTAAAAACTTGAAATATAAATTCTCAGAAAATGCATTTAATACATAGGCCTATTGAAACTGTTTAAATATCCATAGGCTACTCCCTTAATAAAGGAGTCCAGACATTAGAAAAATATCAGTCTACACATGCGTTTTATATTCAATAGCCTAGGCTACACATGCGTTACAGGACACAATAAATATTTAACTTTTAGGTGGCTAAATATTTTTTAGTAATTCTGTGAATTAGGCCTACACTGCGCAAACCAAAAGTAATACTAGCCTACCCACCGGATGAAGAAGGGTTGGCTCTCCACAGAACATAAAATATTTATTTTATTTTATTTTTCGTGTTCCCATTTATGAGAAAAAAAACAATGTTATGTGACAGTTCTCCGTTACGCACGTGACCGCTCTGAAAGCGGCAGTAAAAGACTGCTTTAAAACTTTCATAGATACCTCAAACAGAAAGCACAAAGCCTTTTTTTTAAGTGAATTTCGTTTTGTATTAATTATATCTTAATTGTAATCAAATGTTTCATTAACCAATTGTCAGGATTTAATAAATAAGAAGTAAATAGGCTATAGCAGACAATAGATAATCACAACACGGAGGCGCTGGCGCGAGCTCGTATCATAAATGACCCGAAACTCAGCATGTAAGGTAGCCTACTTGCCTCACAGACCTGATAAATATATCTATAGACAGCTTTAAATGTCTACTTTTAAACAGAACAATTCAAAACCAAAGAAAACAGACTGCTCTTTGCTTATGAAATGCATTTCTCTCTGGCACGTTCACTACTGCGAAGATTGCGAGTCAGCATCAACTTCATCTTTGCAGCCGACACTGACACAATCAGAAAACACTTGTTTATTAGTAAACAATTAAAATGTCTCCTTGCTATATTTTACATATTCATTAATTACTTTTGCCGGTTCTTTGTGACAGCGTAGGTGCTTTATTGGCAGCGCCAACATGAACGCGTCAGCACCGAAAACATGGAGATTTCTTTCAATCCCTGTTTTGGCAGGGGGAATACTGATCAGAAAATGTAACGAAACGTTGTAGAAATGTAGTGGAGTAGAAAGTATAATAATTGCTGCAAAAAGTAACGAAGTAAAAGTCAAAAGTATGCACTACTGATTCTACTTAAGTAAAGTACAGATACGTGAAAAATTTACTTAAGTAAAGTAACAAAGTATTTGTACTTCGTTACATTCCACCACTGGTCAAAATTAACTATACTTGTGAATGCTGAATAGTCATTCCATATAAAACTAATAGTCCTCATTTCATTGCTTGGATGGGAGACCGCCTGGGAATACCAGGTGCTGTAAGCATTTTTGTAAAAAAAAAGAAAAAAAAGAGTCTAAGAGTTTGTTCAAAATGCCTAAAATTGTCTCTGAGTTTCTTCAAAAAGCCCAGTCTTGGCAGCAGAGTTTTTTCAGAAAGTCTGAAAAAATCTATGAATTTCTTCAAAAAGGCCGTTTTTGGCAGCAGATTTCGCTTACGGCCATACCACTTTGAGAACGCCCGATAGTGGTACGATCCAGGAAGTGAGTTGGCAGTAGGGAGAGAGAGGCTCTCCCATGTGCTCTGTTTTTAGTGATTTTTTGTTTGTTTATGTGATTTCTTGAGTTTGTTTTGCTGAGTTTATACACTTCCCAGCAGCAGTTTGCTGTCTGGGGAGTATTGTTATTTTGATTTAGACAATGGACGGATTAAAAGGCAAGGATATGGACACGGCAGGAGAAGGACGAAGGCTAACTGATAATGGAGCAGAAAAAAGACAACAAGTTGGGCATGGACGATTTGATTATACGAAGATTTATTCTAGAGAGGCGATCAGGTGGATATGGCAGATTTGAGAGATGCAAGAGTGGAAGACATTATTAAAGCGGTGAATGAAAGGATCGGAGAAGGAAAGATTCTGGCGGTGAGACCAAGACAGGGGAAGGAATATGAAATTACATTGACCAACAAAGATGAGTGCGGGAACTTGGATGAAGGACTGACGATAAAAGGGGAATGGTGTGGAATAAGACAACTACAAGTAAGAGAATGTGTGGTTTCCTTTATACATTTGCCTGCTTACATCAATGACTCAGAAATTGTAGAACAATTAACAAAATGGGGAGTAGCACCAGCATCTGACATCAGGAGAAGAATGTATCCGGGCACAGAAATTGCAGATGGTACAAGATAACTAAGGGTTAAATTCCCCAAAAGAAGTAATATCCCTCCCATACAGTACAAAGTTTGAAACAGAGGAAGGAACACAATACTTCCGGATCATGCATGATCGTCAGGTTAAAACCTGTCGATTGTGCATGAATCCGGGACACGTGTTCAAAGATTGTCCGGAGTTCAAATGCTTCCAGTGTGAGGAACAAGGACATTTTGCGAGGGATTGCGATGCAGTGAAGTGCCCGGATTGTAGAAAGGTGATGGTAAGATGTGAGTGTTGGATAGAGGATCAGGATGAAATACAAAATACAGGGTCAGAGGATGTAGGGGGGCAAATGTTGAAGGAAACTGAACTAGAAAATGCTGGAGAGACTGAGAAAGAAAATGGAGGGAACAAAGAGACTAATGCGGAGAATCAGGAGGAAATGGAGGAGGATGAAGAGGAAGGAGAAAGGGAAGAAGGAATAGAGACATCATTGGATGGTATGGGAAAAATGGAAAAATTGAAAGCTGATAATAATAGAACAATGGAGAATGAGATGAATGTGTGCTCAGTATCATGCTTTGACGCTACAAGAAGGAAGGAGCCAGAAGAAAAGTCATTATGTGAACAAAAACAAGTTGAAATGGAGGAGGAAGATCAAACTACAACAAGGGACAGTGACAATGGTAAAAAAGACAATGTTAATAAGAAAAAGGGGAAAAATATTGGAGGACATGTGTTAAAATACAAATCAATACCTAATTTGAATCTTGTGTTGAGAAAACAAAAGTTAAGGAGAGATGCCTTAAAGAAAAAAAAAAGGGGGGGAATATGTGAAGTGGATGGTGAAATTGTGGAACATTTACTAGATATAATTGATGGTTTATAAACTAAGTAGAAAATATTTTGATATGTACATGTACAGATTTTTCTAAGAAAATCTCGTCTGATCTCGGAAGCTAAGCAGAGTCGGGCCTGGTTAGTACTTGGATGGGAGACCGCCTGGGAATACCAGGTGCTGTAAGCATTTTTGTACAAAAAAAAAAAAAAAAAAAAAGAGTTTGTCTAAGAGTTTGTTCAAAATGCCTAAAATTGTGTCTGAGTTTCTTCAAAAAGCCCAGTCTTGGCAGCAGAGTTTTTTCAGAAAGTCTCAAAAAATCTATGAATTTCTTCAAAGGGCCGTTTTTGGCAGCAGATTTCGCTTACGGCCATACCACTTTGAGGGTGCTAGAGAGCTCACAGGAAGTGACGTGGCAGTAGTTGGGAGAAGAAGACTCTCCCCCATTTTGTGTTTTCTATTTGTGTTTGTTTGTGAGATTTTTTTTACTTTTAGTTTTTTTTTCTTCTTTTTTCAGTTTTTTAAAAACCACCTAACAGCAACATTTTGCTGGCTGGAAGGTGGTTATTTAATTTTTTTTTTTTTTGTAAAATGGACGGATTAACGGCAAATGACACTGGACTGGCTGGAGGAACACGCAAGGCAAACGACACTGGACTGGCTGGAGGAACACGTAAGGCAAACGACACTGGATTGGCTGGAGGAACACGCAAGGCAAACGACACTAGATTGGCTGGAGGAACACGCAAGGCAAACGACACTGGACTGGCTGGAGGAACACGCATGGCAAACGACACTGGACTGGAGAAACGACAACGAGATGGCAGTGGAATCGATCAAGATGTAAGAAAAGAAGATGGAAGGAGAGTATACTTAAAAGAAGCAACTGTAACGGTGGATGTAGGACATGTGAAAGACGCGAGGGCGGTGGACATCATTAAAGCATTGACGGAGGAGACTGAAGAAGGAAGGATTTTAGCAGTCAGACCCAAAAGAGTGAAGGAGTACGAGGTAACACTGGAACACGAGGATGACATAGAGTTTTTAATGGATGGATTGAAAATAAATGGCATTGACTGTGAAGTTAAAAGACTGCAAAACCGGGAGTACGTTGTCTCCTTCATGCATCTGCCCGTTTACACTGCTGACGAGGAGATTTTAAATAAGCTGGAGGGATGGGGAGTAACCCCCATCTCTAAAATTAAACGGCGAATGTATCCGAGCACCAGTATAGAGGACGGGACAAAGTTTGTAAAAACACGTTTCCCGAAAGAAGTTGCCTCCCTCCCGTACAGCACAAAAATAGAGACGGCAGAGGGCCCACAATATTTCCGGGTGATGCACAGCCACCAGGTGAAGACCTGTCGGCTGTGCATGAGCCCAGACCATGTGGTAAAGGATTGTCCGGACTTTAAGTGTTTTAAGTGCGAGGAGAGGGGGCACTTCACGAGAGACTGCAACGCAGTAACGTGCCCGGATTGTAATTTGGTTTTAAACAAGTGTGAGTGTTGGATGGGGAGAGAGGAGGAGGAGCAGCAGGTAGACGGGCAGATGCGTGAACGAGACAACAAAAGCAAGAGGAGGAATTAAGAGGACTACAAAACAATGAATCAACAGGGAATAAGGATACTGAGGATCAAGAGGAAGAGTGTAATGGGCATGAAATACAATCACAACAAGAGGAGGAAACATGGACACAAATGGATGTGACTGAAAGTTTGCAAAGTGAGTTGGACACTGTGGAACTTAATGATCAAAGGAATAAAGAACAAGTGGCTGTAAAGGAAAGTGAAGGGGGAAAAGCAGAAGAAGAGAAACAACTGAAGTCAACTAAAAGAAGAAGACCAATCAAGGTAACGCCCAACTTAGAGACTGCTAGGAAAAAAACACTTAAAGAAGACTTAATTGAGACTGGGAATAAGTATGAGGTGTTAAAGGATTTGCAGGAGAATGAACTGAAATGATGGGTTTTATCAATGTTTTTATATGTTTCATGCTTTTAAGAATTGTTACTTTTAATGCCAGAGGACTTTTAGACATAAGAAATTTTGAAAAAGTAAAAGAAATGTGTAAAGGAGAGGATGTGATTTTACTAGAAACTAAGAAACTAACTGGAGAGAAGGGGTTATAAGTGAAATAAGGAAAAGATGGAATGGGGAAATTTTATTTAACAACGGGGATGGTAGAATGGGCAGAGGAGTGGCAGTTTTAATAAAAGAAAACAGAGGTGTAACATGTAAAACAGTGTATAAGGATAAAGATGGGAAATGCATAGCGGTGGAAATGGAGTATGAAGAGAAGAAAGTAATTGTAGTAAATGTACACGCCCCCACAGAAGAGAAAGAAAAGAAAGAGTATTTTAATAGATTGAGGGATTTTTTTAAAAAGCACAAAGTTATTATGATGGGTGATTTTAACACGGTTTTTAGTAAATTAGATATGGCAGAGGGAATGGTTTTCAAAACGGATCAAGGAAGGAAAGAGTTGAAAGTGCTAATGGAAGAAAACAATATGGTTGATGTATGGAGAGAGAGAAATGAAAAGAAAAAAGAATATTCAAGGAGACAATTGGTTGGGAATTTTATGGGTAAAACAAGAATAGATTTTATGTACCAGGAATATAGAAGGTTTAATAGGAAAAATAAAACATGGAGAAACAAGCTTAAAGGAACACTCCACCGTTTTTTGAAATAGGGCTTATTCACCTTCTTTCCTACATTTAGATAGGTGGGCAAATGCATTTTTGTCTCAGTGCATGCATTGTTTTAGTTTGACAGGGTCGGCGCTAGCTTAGCTTAGCATAATGAATGGAATCCTTTGTTGCCAGCTAGCATGCCCTGAGTAAAAGTAATATAAAAAATAAAATAAAAATAAAACACCTAATTACTTCTTGTGGCCTGCGTATTCACAATGAGTACAAATAGTGATGCAGATTAACACTAGGCGATTTCCTATGCAGATATTGACTTGGGACTATATTAGGGGGAAGCACAGGCAAAGCACTGCTACTTGGGCGCAGAGATATCATGCCCAAGTAGCAGTGCTTCGCCTGTGCTTCCGCCTAATATAGTCCTTAATATATAAGTCAATATCTGCCTAGGAAATCGCCTAGTGTTAATCTGCATCGCTATTTGCACTTGTTGTGAATACGCAGGCCACAAGAAGTAATTAGGTGTTTTTTTTTTTTTTTTTATATTACTTTTACTCAGGACATGCTAGCTGGCAACAAAGGATTCCATTCATTATGCTAAAAGCTAGCGCCGACCCTGTCAAACTAAAACAACGCATGCACTGAGACAAAAATGCATTTGCCCACCTATCTAAATGTAGGAAAGAAGGTGAATAAGCCCTATTTCAAAAAACAGTGGAGTGTTCCTTTAAGTGATCATAAGCCAATTTTTATAGAAATAGACTGGAGTACAATGAAAAGAGGGCCGGGAATATGGGTTTTAAACACAGAGGTTTTAAAGAATGAAGATTATGTTTTAAGTGTTAAGGAAATCATTGAAAAGGAAAAAGAAAATGGAATGTACAAGGAAGACAAAAGAATATGGTGGGAAAATGTGAAGTATTTAGTGAAAAAGCATACAATAAAGTACTGTGGGTTAATACAGAAATGCAGGAGAAGTAAGGAAAGAGAAATAAGAGAAAAATTAGAAAAAGAGTTAAATGAGAAAGGAACAGATATACAAAAAAATAAAAGAAATAGAGGGAAGTTTGAAGGAAATGGAAGAAAAGAAATACAAAGGGGCAATGTTAAGAAGTAAAGGCAAGTATGTAGTAGAAGGAGAAAAGTGCACAAAGTTTTTCTTTGATCTTGAAAGAAGAAGAGGAAAAGCTGAAATTATAAAAGGAATAAGAAATAGTAGAAACGAATGAGGAAATATTAAAAGAAATAAAAATGTATTATGAAAAGTTATTCAATAAGGAAGGGGTAAAAGAGGAAGAAAAGCAAGAACTTTTGAAGCAAATAAAAACAAAAATAGGAGAAGAGGATAAAAAAGAGTGTGATCAAGACATAAGAGAGGAAGAGATAAAAAGAGCAATAAGTGAATTAAATAAAAAGAAAAGTCCAGGTATAGATGGTTTGGGGAGTGAATTTGATATTGTTTTTAAAGAATTTCTGACCAACATTTTAAAATAAGTATATGAAGAGGTTTTTAGAAAAGGGGAGATTAATCAAAGAATGGGATTGGGTTTAATGAAATTGATATATAAAAGAAAAGGAGAAAAAATAGATTTAAAGAATTACAGACCAATTACAATGCTCAACACTGACTTGAAGATTTTAACAAAAATTTTACAATATAAAAACATATGTAAAACCCACTCGTCCTTTTCCTGGCTTAATGGCAAATGACACTGGACTGGCTGGAGAGAAACGCAGGGCAAACGACACGAGACTGGATTATCAACAACGAGCAGGACACGGGAAAAACCAAGATGTGCGAGACAATATCGGTGGAAGGAAGTATTTAAAGGAAGCGACGATGATTGTGAATGTGGAGAATGTTAATGAGGTGAGAGCTGTGGATATTATCAAGGCAGTGGTGGATAAATGTGGAAATGGCAAAATTCTGGCGTTAAGGCCAAGACAAGGAAAGGAGTATGAACTAACAATGGAAAATGAGGAAACATGTGAGGAATTGATTGATGGACTGAATATAAAAGGGGTGAATTGTGAAATTAAAAAACTGCAAAATAGAGACTTTGTTGTTTCCTTCATGCACCTGCCCGTCTACATTGATGATAGGGAAATTACTGAAAAATTGGAGGGATGGGGAGTTAATCCCATATCGAAAATTAAAAGGAGATGCTACCCGGGCACTGAAATCGAGGATGGAACAAGGTTCCTTAAAGTAAGGTTCCCTAAGGAGGAGGCATCATTGCCATACAGCACAAGGCTGGAAACAGCAGAAGGGCAGCAGTATTTCAGGGTGATGCACAGTCACCAGGTGAAGACCTGTAGGCTGTGCATGAGCCCAGATCATCTGCTGAAAGAATGCCCAGATTTTAAGTGCTACAAATGTGAAGAAAGGGGACATTTCGCAAGAGACTGTAATGCAGTCAGGTGCCCGGAGTGTCAGGAAATTTTAAACAAGTGTGAGTGTTGGATGGAGGAAGAGGAAGGAGGTAGGGAGCATCAGGTGGACGGACAGGTGCATGAAGGAAACAATGAGGAGGAAAGACAAACTGATGAAGAACAAGAGGAAGAAAGTCTACAACAAAAAGAAATGGAAGAAGGAACGAGCAACAGAGAGGAAAGAGAAAGAGTGCAAGAGAACGATAAAGACAGAGAACAAACAATGGAGCAGGACACTCAATGGACAGAAATGGAAATATCGGACAGTTTTAAAGGTTATTTGGATGATGCGGAGAAAGATGGACAAGGAAGGAAGGATCAAAGTCAAGAAACAGAAAGTGAAGAAGAAATAACGATGGACAATATGGACAAAGACAGAGGGGGGAGAGGACAAATAAGAAGGAGACTTTTGAAGGTAAAACCGAATTTGGAACATGCAAGAAAAAAGACTATGATAAGGGGCAGAGTTAAAAGTGCAAATAGATTTGAAGTGTTAAAGGGCCTGGAGGGAGAAAATGGAGAATAATGGTTTTTAAGTATTTATTTTTCTTTCTTTTAATGGTTTTAAATTGTGTTACTTTTAATGCAAGGGGGCTGATGGACATGAGAAAATTTGAAAGAGTGAAAGAAAAGTGTAGAGGAGAAGATGTCATTGTTTTACAAGAAACAAATTGGAAAGAGAGTGTGATGATGGAATACAAAAAGAAATGGGAAGGGGATATTTTATACAATAATGGAGATGGGAGGCTTGGAAGAGGAGTGGCGTTTTTAATGAGAAAAGATGCTTTTAATTCAACCAAAGTGGTGTACAAAGATAAGATGGGGAAATGCATGGCTGTGGAAGTAAAATATGAAGGATGTAAATTGATTTTAGTGAAAGTACATGCACCAACAGAGGAGAAGGAAAAGAAAGAGTTTTTTAATGTTTTAAGAAATATTGTAAAGAAGTATAAGGAAATAATAATGATGGGGGATTTTAACACGGTTTTTAGTAAACAAGACATGGCAGAAGGGATGGTTTTTAAAACTGATACAGAGAGAAAAGAATTAAAAGTATTAATGGCAGAAAATAATATGATAGATGTGTGGAGAGAAAGAAATGAAAAGAAAAAAGAATTTTCAAGGAGACAAATAGTAGGGCAATTTGTGTGCAAAACAAGAATTTACTTTATTTTATGTACGAGGAATGTGGAGAATTTTATCGAAAATATTAAGTACGAAGACACAAGTTTTAGCATGTATGTATGAAGAAGATAAGAGAATATGGTGGGAGAACGTAAAGTTTTTAATAAAAAAATTCTCGATTAAGTATTGTAGTTTAATACACAAATGCAAAAGATACAAAGAAAAAGAAATAAAGGAAAGTTTGGAAGTGGAATTGAATAAAGGAAATAAAGATATACAAAATATAAAGGAAATTAAGGAAAAACTGAAAGAAATAGAGGAAAGGGAATATGAGGGGGCGAGTTTAAGAAGCAAAGCTAAATATATGGTGGAGGGAGAAAAATGCACAAAGTTCTTTTTTGATTTGGAAAAAAAGAAAGGGAAAGCTGAAACGATAAAAGAGATAAGAGGAAAAAATGGGGAAATTCGAGAAGGGAATGAAAAAATTTTAGAAGAAATAAGGAATTTTTATGAAGATCTTTTTAGTACAACGGGTGTAGAAGAAAATGAAAAAAGGGAATTGTTGAATCAGATAAAAACAAAAATTAGTGAGGAAGATAGAAAAGAATGTGATCAAGAAATCAGAGAAGAAGAGATAGAAAGAGCAATAAAGCAGCTGAATAAAAAGAAAAGTCCAGGAATAGATAGTTTGGGGAGTGAATTTTATATATGTTTTAAAGAGATTTTAACCAAGATTTTAAAAGGAATTTTTAAAGAAATTTTTGAAAAAGAAGAAGTTAATGAAAGAATGGGGATGGGGATAACAAAAGTGATATATAAAAAGAAAGGAGAAAAAGTAGATTTAAAAAAACTACAGGCCGATCACAATGCTGAACACAGATCTTAAGATTTTAGCGAAAGTTTTAGCAAACAGATTAAAAGAAGTAATGCCAAGTATAATTGAATCAAACCAAGCATATGGAGTAAAAGGAAGGGATATAGCGGACATAACAATGAGCATAAGAGACACAATATGGTACATGAAAGAAAAAAAGGAAGATGGATACGTAATTAGTTTAGATTTTGAAAAAGCTTTTGATAGGGTTGAACACGGGTATTTATTTGATGTTTTAAAGAGTTTTGGTTTTGGGGGAGATTTTATTAAATGGATAGAGATTTTATACATGGGTGCTTTAACAAGAATAAAATGTAATGGGTTTTTAACAGAATGTTTTAAAATCACAAGATCAATAAGACAGGGTTGTCCGCTTTCAGCGTTATTATATTCACTTGTATCTGAACCATTAGGATTAGCTATAAAACAAAAAGAAGGAATAATTGGAATTGAAATTGAAGAAAACAAAGCTGAAGGGAAGGTTTTTCAATATGCTGATGACACTACAGTAATAGTAAAAGGAAAGGAGAGCGTCAAAGAAGTTATGAAGGTTGTAGAAGAATATTGTAAAGGATCTGGGAGTAAAGTAAATGAGGATAAGACAGTATATATGAGATTTGGTAAAGCAATGGTTTTAAAGAATTATTTTAATTTCAAGGAAGTGGAAGAAATTAGGATTTTAGGAATTTTAATGGGGAAAAATGAGAAGAAAGTAAGAGATGAAATGTGGGAGCAACTAGTAACAGAAATAGAGAGAAGGTTACATTTTTTTAAATTGAGAACATTCAATTTGAAAGGGAAGGTTTTAATATTGAATGTTTTAATGTTTTCTAAGCTATGGTATGTTTTATATGTGTCGGAGATGCCCTTGTGGACAGAAAAGAGGTTGAAGAAATGTTTTCTTGACTTTTTATGGGAGGGAAAACCAGCAAGAATAGCTTTTAACACGATTTTAGGGGCGGTAGACAAGGGGGTTTAGGATTAATGGATGTGGAACAAAGAAAAAATAGTTTGAGAGTGAAAATAGTGAAGAAATACCTACAGGATGAGGGAAAACAAGAGTGGAAAAAGACGATGAATTATTTTTTAAACAAATGTGGGAATTTTAACATGGGGGATGGAATTTTATGGATGAAAACGAAGATTTGGATGACAGAATGCTTACCAGAGTTTTATAGAGAAATTTTTAGTGCATGGGGGAAATTTTCAGCCAAAATCGAGTATGATCCACATGGAAGAGAAAACATTTTAAATCAACCTCTGTTCTTAAACAAAAACATTTTAAACCAAGAGAAAGAAATGTTTTTAAAGAAATGGATGGAAGTGGGGATAACAAGAGTAAGAGACGTTTTATATGAATTTAAAGAAGGTTTTTTACCGACACAATTTATTGTGGATGCAATGGAGGAGGCAAAAGAGGAGTACAGTGAACAAGGGATTATAAATAAGTATGAAATCATTAAAAATGCAATACCCGAAAAGTGGATTAAAAGAATAGAAAGTATGGAAGGAGAGCCAAATGAGAAAGGTATTTATGTGAAGTTAGGGGGAAAACTGTATGATTTTAATGAATGTACTGTGAAAATGATTTATTGTTCTTTTAGAGATGGTGTTTTTAAAGAGCCAATTGCAAATAGATACTGGGTGCAGAAATTCAAAGATTTAAAAGAAGAGTGTATATGGAGAAACATGGGGGGGAGGTGTGTTGAAACAAAATTGGGATGTTTGGAGTATTTTATAAGGCATAAAGTGTTTTTTACTGATGCTATTTTAAATAAAATAGGAATTGAACAAAACGCTCTGTGCAAAGTGTGTCAGGAAAAGGAAGAGTGGATTTTACATATGTTTTTATATTGTAAAGAACTGGAGGAATTTTTAGAAAAATGTAAATGTTTACTCACGTGGGTGGCGATGGAGGTCCTGAGGTCTGTGAACGTCGGAGCTCCTGGCAGGTCCAGCCCAGCCCATGCTTCCTGAAAGTACTGATTTAAATTCTTGCACGAGCTGGGCTTTGAGGTGAAAAAGAAATAGTGGGCGTTTCTACCTCCCACTAAGTTCTTCCTCACCGCCAGGAACTCCCACAACCACCCGTACTCCTCCTCGGACAAGGCCAGCTGAGCGGCCCCGAAGGCCTGGTTGGTCTTGTGGGAAGCAATCTGCGGAAACAGCGACAAACGAGTGGCGTAAGAGAGAACCGAGCAGACAGAGAGAGGGAGGGAGAAGGACAAAGAGAGAGAGAGATAAAACCACTCACATTGATCACGTAGCACCCGTCCATGGCGGTCTGCTGCGCTGCCTCCACCTCCCCAATGGTCATATTCTGGAACACCCCACCGCGATGCCCATAGATACAGGCCAGGTAGGCGGTGAGGTGCCCATAAAAAGACCATTGGGTCTTCCTGTCACCCGTTGCCTTGAGGAGGTCTGTGAGGGAGGGAAAAAAGGACAAGCGTTAGGGGGCGTGTGGTAAGCCGAGTAAGTTTGAGAGGCAAGAGGGGGCAAAAACTTACCCAGGATTCCAGGAATTGCGGCCTTGGCGGAGGCAGCGCATCGGCGGAGGGTGGCCTTGGCGATGAGGTGGCCCTCCTTGGCCTGCTTCACGGTCACCTCGTGGACCACCACCCTCCGCCTCACAGAACGAATCAGAGACCTCATCTCCCTAGTGAGGCCGACCATGGCGACGCGGGAGAGCCGGCAGGTGGGCGGTGGGGTCTCGGCCATGTAGGCCAGGAACTGGGCCACATTCTTCAGGTACATCTGTACCGTTGGCTCCGCGATCTTGGCGTGCTTGAGGGAGCCGTGCCAAGACCGCATCCTCGCCGTGTCATTCAAGAAGCCCAGACTGGCCAGTTCCGGCTGCCCCACCGCCATAAAGGACACAAAATTCCTGATCCGGAACAATTTGGACCCCACGTTGTTCACCAAGCGCGGAGAGGGGTCGGCGCCCAGCTGGTGGCCCTGGAACTCCTCGAGGAGGACGCCTGTGAAAAGAGAAAACACACAAGAACAATGGGGGTAAGAACACAAACAATTGCGGTCGGAACAACGGCTGCAGGGTGAGAGGGAGAAGCGACAGATACTCACTCAGAGCCGCCACGTGGTCGGGGAAGGGGTGCTCCTCCCGTTGCTCGGACGGCTGGGGGGGGGGGGGGCAGGGGGCTGGTCCGAGGGGGTCTCGTCGTCGCCGGCCGGTTCCCCAGAGGGTCCGGAAAAGCGATCGCCTTCCTCCCCGAGGTCCCCCTCCGGCTCGGGACCGCGGAGAGCCGACAGGAGCCTGCTGGTGACCCTGGCGACCTGGGATGAGGGGGTGGGCCTCGACCTCCTCCTCAACAGGCGGTAGCGGCGGGTCACGTCTCTCAGGGCCCGGCTGAGAACGTCCACCTGCCTGTTGAGGTCAGCTACCTGATCCCTGACCCTCAGGCAGCTGGGCTTGTCGCAGGCCCACCCCTCTTCTTCCTCCGCCACCGCCTCCAGAGGGATGTTGTCCTCCTCCAGGTCACCAGAGTCGATCAAGTCCAGGGAGGAGGACAAGGGCAAGGCCGGGTTACTCGCCCGCAGCTCGGCGAGGTCCTGCAGGATCTTGTTCCGTTTGAGAGCCTGCAGGGTCCCTCGCCGAAGAGCCACGGACATCTCCTTGTGGCCTTTGATGTGGCGGTCCATCCGGGAGGTCGACTTGCCGCAGGCGGGAACGGGGCAGGTGCCCTTGCGGACGTCCACCCTCCCGGATGAAAGTGCTAGAAGCATCTTCCGCTCCTCCTTGTTTTTGACCTTGTGTGTAATGGTTAAGTGTTGGCTGAGCTGGCTGTAGAGCCTGTGGCACAGCGGGCACTCCTGTGATGCCATAATAGATAGATATATAATAATAGCGATATATAAATAATAAGAATAGACAAAGCAATGAGCAAACTGAGCGCAAAAAAAAAAACTGGTGAGGAACGCGTCAAGAACCGGGTGCAGTGTGTGTGTTTGTGTGTAAAAAGCAGTGTAAATGATAGTGAGAGAGTAAAAATGAGAAAATCGTGGGTGAAAATGACAAAGGTTAACCAGTGCAGGGATCATTTATAGACTTTTGAGATCCACATTCAACTATAGTCCAATCGTCCAATCACCAGTCACTTTCAGCCTCTATGAGCAGTGCGAAAGTGGACAGAGTTTGATCATTTTTCGAAAGGACCTAGAGTTTCACGCTTCGGCACGGTGACCCCTGGCCATGCCCCGAGCGACATACCGAAAGCGCAGGTCTGTAGAGCGAAGGCAAAAAAAATCAGCCTCTATGTTGGAAGCGAAAGTGGACTGAGTTTGATGGCGGCGGGGATGGTCGTTTTTTATAGAAAGGTCCCAGGGGCCCCAAATTCGGCACGGTGACCCCTGGACATGCCCCGATCGACATACCAAAAGCGCAGGTCTGTAGAGCGAAGGCAAAAGAAATCAGCCTCTCTGTTGAATGCGAAAGTGGACTGAGTTTGATGGTGGCGGGGATGGTCGTTTTTTATAGAAAGGTCCCAGGGGCCCCAAATTCGGCACGGTGACCCCTGGACACGCCCCGAGAGACATACCGAAAGCGCAGGGTTCTAGAGCAAAGGCAAAAAAAATCAGCCTCTATGTTGGACGCGAAAGTGGACTGAGTTTGATGGCAGCGGGGGATGGGTGTTTTTTCAGGAAGGTCCTGGACTTTAACGCTTCGGGGCCATTCATCGGGGTCCCCTGGAGGGTCAAAATCTCAAATATCAAGGTATCACGACACTGCGTCTATGAACGGGGGGCCGTCCCAGGTGCCATTTTTTGATGGATTTGCAGTGTCATTTTTGACCTTTCGACCCCTGAACGAGGTCGTAGGTCCATCAAACTTTCCCGCCCGCTCCGGGGGTCCGTGGCGAGACGGAAAATGGTGCCCCCCTAGTCGATCGGCCCTTTCCAAGCCTTGTCCGCGAAACCACGGTTGCAAACGCATTCATTAAATGGGTGGGTGGGAGTTTTTTAGAAAAGTCCCAGGGGCCCCAAATTCGGCACGGTGACCCCTGGGCACGCCCCGAGCGACATACCGAAAGCACCAGTCTGTAGAGCGAAGGCAACACATTTTCACCCTTTAACCCTAATCTCTGCCTGATGTCTCTTTGACTCGTATACCCTAAGAGCCTTTTGAGTGAAAGTTGGGTATAAGTGGCACACTTCTGTTAGGAAGGTCCTAGATTTTCAGGCTTCGGGGCCGTGAGTCGGGGGCCCCTGGAGAGTCAAAATCTCAAATATCGAGGTGCCACGACACTGCGTCTACGAACGGGGGCCGTCCCACGGGCCATTTGTTGGTGCGTTGCTCTCACGGACGTGCAGTGTCTTTTTTGACCTTTCGACCCCTGAACGAGGTCGTAGGTCCACCAAACTTTCCCGCCCACTCCGGGGGGCCGTGGCGAGATGGAAAATGGCGCCCCCTAGTCGATCGGCCCTTTCCAAGCCGTGTCCGCGAAACCACGGTTGCAAACGCATTCATTAAATGGGTGGGTGGGAGTTTTATAGAAAAGTCCCAGGGGCCCCAAAATCGGCACGGTGACCCTTGGGCCCACCCCGAGCGACATACCGAAAGCGCAGGGCTCTAGAGCGAAGGCTAAAAAAATTCAGCCTCTGTGCATAATCTCTACCTCATGGCTATTTCACTCTCACTCTGAAAGGGGATCTTTCAGGCCTTTAAATGATTTGATGTCGGGGGAGGGGCATTTTTTTTAGGAAGGTCCTAGAGTTTCACGCTTCGGGGCCGTGCGTCGGGGGCCCCTGGAGAGTCAAAATCTCAAATATCGAGGTGCCACGACACTGCGTCTACGAACGGGGGCCGTCCCACGGGCCATTTGTTGGTGCGTTGCTCTCACGGACGTGCAGTGTCTTTTTTGACCTTTCGACCCCTGAACGAGGGCGTAGGTCCACCAAACTTTCCCGCCCGCTCCGGGGGGCCGTGGCGAGACGGAAAATGGCGCCCCCTAGTCGATCGGCCCTTTCCAAGCCGTGTCCGCGAAACCACTGTTGCAAACGCATTCATTAAATGGGTGGGTGGGAGTTTTACAGAAAAGTCCCAGGGGTCCCAAAATTGGCACGGTGACCCTTGGGCCCACCCCGAGCAACATACCGAAAGCGCAGGGCTCTAGAGCGAAGGCAAAAAAAATTCAGCCTCTGTGCATAATCTCTACCTCATGGCTATTTCACTCTCACTCTGAAAGGGGGTCTTTCAGGCCTTTAAATGATTTGATGTCGGGGGAGGGGCATTTTTTTTTAGGAAGGTCCTAGAGTTTCATGCTTCGGGGCCATGCGTCGGGGGCCCCTGGAGAGTCAAAATCTCAAATATCGAGGTGCCACGACACTGCGTCTACGAACGGGGGCCGTCCCACGGGCCAGTTGTTGGTGTAGTGCTTTCACGGACGTGCTTTGCTTTTTTGACCTTTCGACCCCTGAAAGAGGTCGTAGGTCCACCAAACTTTCCCGCCCGCTCCGGGGGGCCGTGGCGAGACGGAAAATGACGCCCCCTAGTCGATCGGCCCTTTCCAAGCCGTGTCCGCGAAGCCACTGTTGCAAACGCATTCATTTAATGGGTGGGTGGGAGTTTTACAGAAAAGTCCCAGGGGTCCCAAAATCGGCACGGTGACCCTTGGGCCCACCCCGAGCGACATACCGAAAGCGCAGGGCTCTAGAGCGAAGGCAAAAAAATTCAGCCTCTGTGCATAATCTCTACCTCATGGCTATTTCACTCTCACTCTGAAAGGGGGTCTTTCAGGCCTTTAAATGATTTGTGACCCGATCTGGCGAAATGAGTCGGAAGTCGCAACGTTCCATTTTAAGATATGGGCCGATTATGTGGAAAAACAATGAAATAATAGATTTTTGAAAAAAATTTTTTTTTTTGCTAAAATCCAAAGAACAGACATTCAAAAATAATCTCCTAAAGTTTCGTAGTCCAGATAATTGAGTAAAGGTATTTAAATGACTATTAAAGTTTACAAAGTTTTACTAAATTCGCTGAAAATGAATATTGCTTTTCTCAACTCCTCTCGTCACCTCTGAGCATTTCCCGGGAATCCCCTCAAACGTCTCTGCTCTCCAAATATGGTGTTTCACGTTGTATAGAACCAATCAAAGAGCTTAGAAATGTACACAAACGCTGATCATTTGTCAATGGGAAGCCCCGTTTCGACTGACCGGCACGCGATTGGTCCAGCCATCCTCCTGTCAGACTCGTAGCGCTATGTGTAAACAAGCTAGCAGATCTCCTCAGAAAGATTAAATATCATTAATTTGAGAAATGTCGCTGTCAAAAGAGAGCAAAGTCGCCAAAAAGTCGCCAAAAGTGTTGAAATCACTAGAGGCTTCTAATAAGCTCTGCTGCTGGTCATCAAGAGTGGCTAAGGCTAGTCAGTGATTTTTTGGGATCTGGAGACGTGTCATCCTCTGATGACAGCGACAGCAGTGACAGCCCTGTGGTATTTATTGTGTATGGATGTGAGTGAGTGCAATTATTCTGTGAGTGTATTTATCTGCAAGGAGAATCCATTACAATGTGTTTGATTTATTTTAACCCAATATTTAACTGTTGGTATCTCTGTTATGAACGTGTTAAACTATTATTGTCAACTAGCCTACACAAAGGTTCTCTTATTTCCTTGTCTCTCTGCCTCTCTCTCTCTCTCTCTCTCTCTCTCTCTCTCTCTCTCTCTCTCTCTCTCTCTCTCTCTCTCTCTCTCACACACACACACACACACACACACACACTCTCACACACACACACACACACACACACACACACACACACACACACACACACACACACACACACACACACACACACACACACACACTCTCTCAAGGAAAACTGTAGCACCTCTGTTCAATCTTTCTGATTTTAGTAAATGTTTGTAAAAGTGCCTTTTAAATTATTTATTAAAATAAAAACTTTAAAATAATTTGAGCTTCAGCCTGGTTTAATAGCATATATTAATGTCTTTGGTCAAATTAAGCTGTACAATAAATAGTTTACCCCTTTAAATGCAATGGATTTTGAAAGATATCAACAAAAAACGGGCAAAAAACTTTAAAAGCGATTTTCTCAGGTTTTCAATTGTAAAAAGAGGACAGACGACCATAATTCAAATGTGTATATCTTTACAACCATTCAAGGTATGACTTTGACTTGGATATCATTTGAAAGCTTATGGTCTCCTCTTTCCATTAATACCAAAATCTCAATTTTGAAATTTGGGTCACTGTGACTCATTTTGCTGGATCAGGTCACATTTGATGTCGGGGGAGGGGCATTTTTTTTAGGAAGGTCCTAGAGTTTCATGCTTCGGGGCCGTGCGTCGGGGGCCCCTGGAGAGTCAAAATCTCAAATATCGAGGTGCCACGACACTGCGTCTACGAACGGGGGCCGTCCCACGGGCCATTTGTTGGTGCGTTGCTCTCACGGACGTGCAGTGTCTTTTTTGACCTTTCGACCCCTGAACGAGGGCGTAGGTCCACCAAACTGGGAGTTTTATAGAAAAGTCCCAGGGGCCCCAAATTCGGCACGGTGACCCCTGGGCAAGCCCCGAGCGACATACCGAAAGCGCCAGTCTGTAGAGCGGAGGTAACACATTTCCCCCCTTTAACCCTAATCTCTGCCTGATGTCTCTTTGACTCGTATACCCTAAGAGCCTTTTGAGTGAAAGTTGGGTATAAGTGGCACACTTCTGTTAGGAAGGTCCTAGATTTTCAGGCTTCGGGACCGTGAGTCGGGGGCCCCTGGAGAGCCAAAATCTCAAATATCGAGGTACCACGGCACTGCGTCTACGAACGGGGGCCGTCCCACGGGCCAGTTGTTGGTGTAGTGCTTTCACGGACGTGCTTTGCTTTTTTGACCTTTCGACCCCTGAACGAGGTCGTAGGTCCACCAAACTTTCCCGACCACTCCGGGGGCCCGTGGCGAGACGGAAAATGGCGCCCCCTAGTCGATCGGCCCTTTCCAAGCCGTGTCCGCGAAACCACTGTTGCAAACGCATTCATTTAATGGGTGGGTGGGATTTTTATAGAAAGGTCCCAGGGGCCCCAAATTCGGCACGGTGACCCCTGGGCACGCCCCGAGCGACATACCGAAAGCACCAGTCTGTAGAGCGAAGGCAACACATTTTCACCCTTTAACCCTAATCTCTGCCTGATGTCTCTTTGACTCGTATACCCTAAGAGCCTTTTGAGTGAAAGTTGGGTATAAGTGGCACACTTCTGTTAGGAAGGTCCTAGATTTTCAGGCTTCGGGGCCGTGAGTCGGGGGCCCCTGGAGAGCCAAAATCTCAAATATCGAGGTACCACGACACTGCGTCTACAAACGGGGGCCGTCCCACGGGCCAGTTGTTGGTGTAGTGCTTTCACGGACGTGCTTTGCTTTTTTGACCTTTCGACCCCTGAAAGAGGTCGTAGATCCACCAAACTTTCCCGCCCGCTCCGGGGGGACGTGGCGAGACGGAAAATGGCGCCCCCTAGTCGATCGGCCCTTTCCAAGCCGTGTCCGCGAAGCTACTGTTGCAAACGCATTCATTTAATGGGTCGGTGGGAGTTTTATAGAAAAGTCCCAGGGGCCCCAAATTCGGCACGGTGACCCCTGGGCACGCCCCGATCGACATACCGAAAGCACCGGTCTGTAGAGCAAAGGCAAAAATATTCCCTAACCCTAACCTTAAAACTGACATTTTCGGCCCCTAACATTAATTGGCGGGTTGGAGTTATATAGAAAGGTACCAGGGGCCCCAAATTCGGCACGGTGACCCCAGGTCACGCCCCGACTAACATACCAAAAGCACAGGGCTCTAGAGCGAACGTGAAAAATTTCAGCCGCTATTGGGCATGCGAAGGTGGATTGACTTTGGTGGAAGCGGTACCTCTGGAACTGAGCCGAGTTGGGGCTCCATACTCGGGCCGTGGGGTGACCGCTAGGAGGGGCCCGTGTACCCAGAGTATGGGTCCCCAACTCGACTTGGTTCCAGAGATAAAACAGCTTGAATTTTGAAATTTGACCGGGTGAAACTGAAAAAGGAAGCCGAGTTAGGTCTTCATACTTGGGCCCTGGGGCGAGCTCCTGGAGACCCCCCTGTGCCCAGAGTAAGGGGCCCCAACTCGGCTCGGTTCCAGAGACATACCAGCTTGAAATTTTAAATTTGACAGGACGTACCTCGAAAAATAAGCCGAGTCGGGGTTCCATATTCTGGGTGTGGGGGGACCAATATGAGGCCCCCGCGTGCCCAAAGTATGGGGCCCCAACTCGTCTTGGTTCCAGAGATATACCAGCTTGAAATTTTAAATTTGACCGGACGTAACTCAAAAAATAAGCAGAGTTGGGGCTCCATACTCTGGTTGTGGGGGGACCACTATGAGGCCCCTGTGTTCCCAAAGTATGGGGCCCCAACTCTGCTCTGTTCCAGAGATATACCAGCTTGAAATGTTAACTTTGACTGGACTTAACTCAAAAAATAAGCAGAGTTGGGGCTCCATACTCTGGATGTGGGGGGACCACCATGAGGCCTCCGTGTGCCCAAAGTATGGGGGGTGTCAACGGGACATTTGAAATCCACAGTTGTTTATTGGACAAATAGTGGGTACGTGGGACGGGGGTGTGGCTCGGGAGTGGGGGGTGGAGGGATGGGGGAGGTCAACGGGACATTTGCCCACTATAGTGGGTTATTGGACAAATAGTGGTTCCGTGGGATGGGGGCGTGGTCTGGGAGTGGAGGGGGGGGTCAACGGGACATTTGCCCAATATAGCGGGTTATTGGACAAATAGTGGGTTCGTGGGATGGGGGGGGCGTGGCCTGGGAGTGGGGAGGGGGGGTCAACGGGACCTTTCCCCACTATAGTGGGTTATTGGACAAATAGTGGGTTCGTGGGAGGGTGGGCGTGGCCTGGGAGTGGGGGGGTGGGGGTGGGGGTGGGGGGGTCAATTGGACATTTACCCACTATAGTGGGTTATTGGACAAATAGTGGGTTAGTGGGATGTGGGAGTGGCTTAGGGGTCGGTGGGGGGGGGGGGAGGAGGGGGTCCATAGGTGGTCTATGGGGGCATTTGCCCATTATTGCCCCCTAAAGGCGTCCGAATAGAACCTACTCCCGGGGCAACAGGTTAGTCCGGGGGTTATCGCCAAGTGACAAATGCCCACTATTTAATGGGCAATTGTCATCCATATTCGCCCTGCGATCCATCGGGGCCACTATGCGTCCAATGGCACCTTATTTGTATGGGCTTTTTTCCACGAACCACCTATTTGGACTACCTTCAAAAGGCCCGTTTTTGGCAGCAGATTTCGCTTACGGCCATACCACTTTGAGAACGCCCGATCTCGTCTGATCTCGGAAGCTAAGCAGAGTCGGGCCTGGTTAGTACTTGGATGGGAGACCGCCTGGGAATACCAGGTGCTGTAAGCATTTTTGGCTTAAAAAAAAAAAAAAAAAAAAAAAAAGATTCTAAGAGTTTGTTCAAAAATCCTGAAATATTGTCTGAGTTTCTTCCAAAAGCCCAGTCTTGGCAGCAGAGTTTCTTCAGAAAGTGAAGAATTTCACATTTTTTTTTAATTTCTTCAAAAGGCCCGTTTTTGGCAGCAGATTTCGCTTACGGCTATACCACTTTGAGAACGCCCGATCTCGTCTGATCTCGGAAGCTAAGAAGAGTCGGGCCTGGTTAGTACTTGGATGGGAGACCGCCTGGGAATACCAGGTGCTGTAAGCATTTTTGGTTTAAAAAAAAAAAAGAGTCTAAGAGTTTGTTCAAGAATCCTGAAATATTGTCTGAGTTTCTTCCAAAAGCCCATTCTTGGCAGCAGAGTTTCTTCAGAAAGTGAAGAATTTCACTTTTTTTGAATTTCTTCAAAAGGCCCGTTTTTGGCAGCAGATTTCGCTTACGGCCATACCACTTTGAGAACGCCCGATATCGTCTGATCTCGGAAGCTAAGCAGAGTCGGGCCTGGTTAGTACTTGGATAGAAGACCACCTGGGAATACCAGGTGCTGTAAGCATTTTTGGTTTAAAAAAAAAAAAGAGTCTAAGAGTTTGTTCAAGAATCCTGAAATATTGTCTGAGTTTCTTCCAAAAGCCCAGTCTTGGCAGCAGAGTTTCTTCAGAAAGTGAAGAATTTCACTTTTTTTGAATTTCTTCAAAAGGCCCGTTTTTGGCAGCAGATTTCGCTTACGGCCATACCACTTTGAGAACGCCCAAGTGGAAGCAGGAAGTGGTACAGCTTGCTGGAGAAAGCAAACAAAGAGTGTTTTGAGTTTGAGAACTGGAAACTGAAGCCTTTGTCTTTAAAACAACCTTTTTGAAAAAGAGGAATTGGTGTGCAGTAAAGTTATTTAATCCCCAAACGGCTCTTGCTGTTTGGGGATAAATACTTTCTGTGCTGAGATGGCTACAACGCTGGATGACAAAATGGAGAAGGGAAGAGGCCTGGAGAAAAGGAACACAAGAGAAATGGATGGAGAACTGGATCAAAGAAGAAGGAATTATGAAAAGAGGCTCACAGTGCTGGTGGAAATAGAAGGAGAAGATAGAATAACGATGATGGAGATACTGAAGAAAGTGAGAGAAGAGTGTGGAGTGGTGATCGGCTGTAGATACAAAACACCAAAAGAATACGAGCTGACAATGGAAGAGGAAAAAGGAAAGAAGTTGTTGGATGGGCTAAAGATAAAGAACAGTCGGGTTATGGTGAAAGAGGTGGACTGTATGGAGATGGTGGTCTCATTTCTTGGTCTACCAATGTATAATCAGGACGAGGAGATACTGAGAAAGCTGTCGGAATGGGGAGTTAAAGCGGTCTCAAGAGTGAAAAGGAGAATGTGGCCGGGGACAGATATCGCTGATGGGACAAGATTTTTAAAGGTAAAATTCAATGATGTGGTAAAATCACTGCCATATTCAACAAAGTTTAAGACACTAGGAGGGACGGAGCACTTCAGAGTGATACATTATAGGCAAGTGAAAGTCTGCCGCCTGTGCATTCAGCCAGGTCACATTGTAAGAGACTGCCCAAGCTTCAGATGTTTTAAATGTGACAAGCAGGGACATTACGCCAGAGAGTGCAAGGAGGCGAACTGCATTATGTGCAATATGCGACCTGGATTATGTGTGTGTGAAACACCGCCGGAGATGGATGAGGAAAACAGCAATGAGGAGGATTCGGATCTGTATGAGGTGGATGAAGAGGTGGAGATCGAAGGAGAGGAAGGTGAAGCGACTGGAGAAGAAAGAAGGGATGCATGGAGTGGAGAAGAAAGAACAGTGGAGTGGAGAGCGATTGAGAATGTGCAGAGCAGAGGCAGAGAGAGAGAGAAAGAAAAAAGAAAGAGAGGAGAGCGGAACCCGGAAAGGAGATGGCTATGAAGGGCTTGGAGTGTGAAGATGGAGAAGGGGAGACAGCGAAAGGTGATGGAGAGAGTCAGGAGGGTGACAGTGCGAAAGGGCAAGGCGAAAAGCTGCAGGTGGGGGGACGTGGAGGAGTGCCAGAGAGTCTAGCGACAATCAAGGAAGAGGACATGGACACAAGCGAAGGAAAAAGGGTGCAGAAGAAAAGAAAGAAGAAAGAAATGAAGGAGCACACTGCAGAAAGTAAGTGCCTGGATTTAACAAAATGAGTTTGATTTGTTTCAAAATTATGATACTTGCTATGTGGGGCATTATGAACATTGCCTGTTTGAATAGCAATGGATTAAGAGATGAAAATAAGTTTGAGAAGGTGAAGGGTTTGTTAAAAGCGGATATACTCTGTTTGCAAGAGACACACTGGTCTGATGAAATAATGGACAACATAAGAAAGAGGTGGGAAGGTGACATTATTGTTAATCATGGGACTGCAAAATCCTGTGGCGTGGCAACCCTGATAAAACGAGATAGATTAAATAATGTGAAGCAAGTATACAAGGATGGAAATGGGAGACTGTTAGTGACTGAATTTGTATTTCACAATGAACTGTTCAGGCTGATAAACATTTATGCACCTAACATAGAAAATGAAAGAAAAGAAGTCTTTAAAGAAATTAAGCCGTTGTGTAAAGGCAACTTTATAATAGTCGGTGACTTTAATGTATGGTGCACAAGACTGGACGCGTCAAGTAGCGCAAACTTTAAGTCAGATGCATCCAGAAAATATTTAACTGAATGGATGCAAAATGAGGACATAGTTGATGTATGGAGGGATGAGAATCCCTACAAAAAAGACTTTTCTAGAAGACAATTGGTGATGGGAGTTTTGAAACAAAGCCGTATAGATTTATGTTTAACCAAAAGGGAAATGTTAAAATATATACAAAATGTGAAATATAAGTTTGTGGGAGTAAGTGACCATGCTATGATGATGGTAAAGATGGGTGTTAACGAGGAGGAGAGGGGGGGAGGAATGTGGGTTTTGAATGCAGACTTGCTAAAAGAAGAGTCATACAAAGAAAATATCAGAAAATGTATAGATTATGAAATGGAAAATTTCTTATTTGATGAAAATGTATGTGAGTGGTGGGAAAAAATGAAAGGGATAATTAAAAAAAGAAGTATTAGATATGCAAAGCAAAGGGATTTTAAGAGAAGGAGTAAAGTTGAGGTAATGGAAAATGAGTTGAAGAGGGAAGCAGAAAAAATAGAAAGTAATCCCGAGCAAGATAAAGAACGCTTTATGCAGATAAAAGCAGAAATAGAGGAGTATGAAAAAGAAAAAAGTAAGGGTGCAATAATAAGGAGTAGAGCGCAGTATGTGTTAGAGGGAGAAAGAAGCACAAAGTTCTTTCTAAACCTAGAAAAGAAAAAGCAGAGGAAAAAGTATATAACAGAGCTGGAAAATGAAAAAGGTGATAAGATTACTGATTATGTGGAGATAATAAGAGAAGTAGAAATATTTTATAAGAAGCTATATAAGAAAGAAGGGGTAAAACAGGAGTGTGTGGAGGAAGTTTTGAACTCTGTGAGTGTGAGGTTAAGTGAAAGTGAGAAAAATATATGTGAAAGTGACATAAGTATCGAAGAAATAAAAGAAGCAATAAAACAGACAAAGAAGAATAAAAGCCCGGGCTCAGACGGCTTAACGCATGAGTTTTACAAGACTTTTGAAGAGACTGTAGCACCAATATTGTGGAAGGTTTATAGAAGTATGGAAGAGAGAGGGGAAATGCCATAGTCTATGGGGCTAGGAGTAATCACAATACTATATAAAAATAAAGGAAGTCCACTTAAGCTAGACAATTATAGGCCGCTGAGTCTTTTAAACACGGATTATAAAATACTGACAAAAGTGCTGGCAAATAGGATAAAAGAGGTAGTAGGGTCAATAGTATCACCAAGCCAAGCTTATAGCATAAAGGGAAGAGACATTACAGATACAATTTGCACAATAAGGGACGTAGTAGAAGGGATGGGGAAAGATGGGAAAGGGGGATTTGTTTTATCTATAGACTTAAATAAGGCTTTTGATAGGGTGGAACATAGCTTTATAGAACAGACAATGGGGAGATTTGGGTTTGGAGAGAGAATGCAAAAGTGGATAAAATTAATATATGTAAATGCTAAAAGTTGTGTTAAAGTTAATGGGGTGTTAACTGACCCCTTTCAGTTAGAGAGGTCAGTAAGGCAAGGCTGTCCGTTGTCTGCAATATTGTATTCAATAACAGCTGAGCCACTGGCGACACTCATCAAAAAAGACAAGGAAATAAAAGGTATTCAAATACCAAATGGGGGATTGTGTGTAATACACCAATATGCAGATGATACAACTTTTACAGTTAGGGATATAGAGAGTATAAATACAATTAGAAAACAGATGGAAAAATATGGGAAAGCATCAGGTGCTAAAATAAATGTGGAAAAATCTGAAATAATGAGTATAGGAGGAATAAGGGTGGAAGGGTCAGATGTTCCATTTAAAATAACGAAAGATTTTATAAAAATTTTAGGGGTAAACGTAGGAGAGAATGCAAAAGAGGCAAGAGATGCAACATGGTCGGGAGTGCTAAACAAAATCAAGCAAGTGTTACAGTTTTGGAGACTAAGGGAATTAAGACTAAGAGGAAAAGTGGTAGTGGTTAATTCTTTATTGTTAACTAAATGTAATTATGTGATGGGAGCAATTGATTTACCAGACTGGGTGTTAAATGGAATAAAAGAGGCTGTGAATATTTTTGTGTGGGGTGGGAAAGGAGTAAAAATATCAGCAAAAACTTTAATAGCAGATTATAGTGAGGGGGGTTTGAAATTGATGGATTTAGATGTGAAAAGGAAGGCAATAAGAGTTAAGACAATAAAAAAGTATTTATGTGGCAAAGTAGAATATGGATGGAGGGGGTATATGAGAAAATATTTAAATGAAGGAGGAGGGTGTGGTGAAGAAGGAGTGTTCATGGTTTTAAAAAAGCCAATGATTGAAAAGTTGCCTTTGTTTTACCAAGAAGTGTTTACTGCATGGGCTGAATTTGTGATAAATGTAAACTATGAATGTGAAAACATAAACCAAATACACAATCAGCCAATTTTCCTGAACTCAAGAATAAGGAGGGGAGGGAAAATGCTTTACAACAGACTGTTCATGAGAGCGGGGGTAAGGAAAGTAAAGGATTTGGCTTACGAATATGTAAAGGGTTTTTTACCGAATAGGGCAATATATGATTGTGTGGTGGGGTGGGATGATGAAATTGAGAAAGCAAAAGTGGATGGTGAATGTGAAAACATTAAAAATAGCCTGCCTGAAATGTGGGTAGAAAGGATTGAAAGGGAAACTGTTAAAGTGGGAGATTGGGGAATGCCTGAAATGTATATTGTGGAAAATGGGAGAAAAAAGTTTTTGTGGGAGATAAATGTGAAAACTATATACAAAATGATGGTCAGAAAGGAGATCAAAGTGCCTGCATCAGAGGCGGTATGGCCAAGACTGTGTCACGGTTCATGAATTCACTGTTTTCTTCGTGTCTCGTGTATTTGTTGTTCTGTGTGTGTGGGTGTGTGTGAGTGGGTGTGGCTGCTCATTTCAGCTGATCAGCGCGCCAGCTGATCTCATTCCCCTCACCAGCTGCTGCCAATTCATTCATCTATATAGACTCATCGCACTCTCCTTTCTTTGTCAGATTGTTGTTTTGGTGTCTTCAGTGTGTGTCGTCGTGTGCCATTCCAGTCCTGTTCCTGTTCCTGATCTTGTTCCTGTTCGGTGTTCTCGTGGTGTTCGTCGCGTTGGATGTTCACTTCACTGGATTCACCGTCACCTGTCTTCACCATCACGCTGACCATCAAGTCCCTGCGCCACCAGCCCACCCGTGAATTTTGCCTTGTGTCTTCTGACCCTCAATAAAAGAGTACTTGCATATTTGCTTCCGCTTCATGAATTATGACAGAACGATCTGACCAAGCGATGGGAGCAGCAAGTGGATCCTCTTCTCCTCTGGACGATTTCATCAGGTCCACCATTTCTCGGATAGATGCCCAGGAGAGGAGTTCTAATGAGTCGGGTCGGGCCATTCAAGCACTCGTGGCGCAGGTGTCCGAGCTCACCCAGCAGTTGCAACATCTACGAGCTCCCACTGCGCCACCCACACCGGCCGCTCCCCCAGTACCACCACCGAGCGTCTCCCAGTCAGAGCCCCGCCTACCGGTTCCTGAGTCGTATAGTGGTGAGCCGAACTTTTGCAGAGCATTTCTAACACGCTGTTCAATGCATTTTTCTCTGCAGCCCAGAACATTTGCCACCGAACAGAGCAAAGTGGCGTTCGTGCTCACACTACTGACTGGGAGGGCAGCTCTATGGGGGACGGCGGTGTGGGAGAATCAAGATCCGTGCTGTGCCTCGTTCCAGACACTCGCCGCCGAGATGAAGATGGTGTTCGACCGCGCGGTCGCGGGAAGAGAAGCAGCACGAACCCTGGCGGACCTCAAGCAGGGAGGTAAATCTGTATCTGATTATGCCATTGAGTTTCGGACCTTGGCGGCTGAGTGTCAGTGGAACGAGGAGGCGCAGTGGGAGATGTTCCTGCATGGGCTGGCTGACCGCGTCCTGAAGGAAATCTACGCCTTGGATTTACCCGCTACACTCAACGGACTTATTGATCTGGCGCTTCGCGTGGATTCTTGTCTTTCCCGAGTGGAACGTATGAAGATACCAGCTCGGGCTTCTGCAGCTGTTGAGACCACGCGAGCCAGCGGCGGGGACGCGGTCAGCCCCGTCTACGATCACGAGCCCATGCAGGTCAGGCGAGCTCGGCTTTCCCGGGAGGAGAAGGAAAGGCGGAGATCCCAGGGCCTTTGCCTTTACTGTGGGACTGCTGGTCATTTCGCGTACAACTGCCCGGTAAAAGGGCAAGCCCGGCAGTAAATCTGAGGCTACTGTCGGGTGGGATCTCCGCTGAGAAGACCTCATCTACATCTACGCTCCTCCCGGTAAGACTTAGATGGTCAGCCAACACTCACGACTGTCTAGCACTTTTGGATTCCGGGGAAGAAGGTAACTTCATGGACTACACATTCGCTCACAAGATCCAGGTTCCCGTTACCCCTCACCCACACCATTGCTGTTCACGCCCTCAACGGTCAAGCTCTTCCTACCATTTCATTCACCACTGGACCATTACACTTACAGTATCCGGAAACCACACAGAGACTACCTCATTTTACATCCTGGACTCCCCCCTTGCACCTATTGTTCTCGGTCACCCCTGGCTCATCAAACATAATCCCAAGATTGACTGGCAGCAGAGATCAGTGTTGGAGTGGAGCAGTTTATGTCATGAGTCCTGTCTTGTGTCTGCTTGTTCGTCTGTTGCTGTTTCTGCGTTACAGGAGGAGGCAGTGGATTTGTCAAACGTGCCCATGGAGTATCTGGACCTGAAGGAAGTGTTCAGTAAGTCTCGGGCTGCTTCTCTCCCTCCGCATCGTCCCTATGATTGTGCTATAGATCTACTGCCAGGTACGTCTCCGCCTAAGGGCAAGCTTTACTCTCTGTCTATTCCTGAGAGGGAGGCCATGGAGAAATATATTTCTGATTCTCTGGCATCCAAATTCATCCGACCTTCCTCTTCTCCAGCGGGGGCGGGGTTCTTTTTTGTGGGGAAGAAGGACGGTTCTCTGCGACCTTGCATTGACTACCGAGGGTTGAATAACATCACGGTAAAGAATACTTATCCTTTGCCGTTGATGTCTTCAGCCTTCGAGAGGTTGCAGGGAGCGTCGGTCTTCACAAAGCTGGACTTACGTAATGCTTATCATTTGGTCCGCATCAGGAAGGGGGATGAATGGAAGACTGCTTTTAACACCCCCAGGGGGCACTTTGAATATTTGGTTATGCCTTTTGGGCTGTCCAATAGCCCAGCGGTCTTCCAGGCACTCGTCAATGACATGCTGAGAGACATGGTCGATCAGTTCATTTATGTCTACCTGGATGACATATTGATTTTTTCTTCGTCTCTCCAGGCACACGTTCAGCACGTCAGACGAGTGCTTCAGAGGTTGCTAGAGAATGGGCTTTTTGTCAAGGCGGAGAAATGCGCTTTTCATGCACAGTCTGTTCCTTTCTTAGGGTGCATTGTGTCGTCTGAGGGGATGCGTATGGATCCTGAGAAGGTTAAGGCTGTGGTGGATTGGCCAAGTCCAGATTCCCGTAAGGCCCTACAGAGGTTTCTGGGGTTCGCCAATTTCTACCGGCGGTTCATTCGCAATTTCAGCCAACTAGCCTCGCCTCTGACCGCCTTGACCTCCCCCAGAACTACGTTCAGGTGGTCAGACGCAGCTGAGGCTGCGTTTGCCAAACTGAAAGGCCGCTTTGTTTCAGCCCCCATCTTAGTTACCCCTGATCCATCACGCCAGTTCGTGGTGGAGGTCGATGCGTCAGAGGTGGGGGTAGGTGCAGTGTTATCCCAACGTTCTTCTACGGACAACAGAATGCATCCGTGCGCGTTTTTGTCTCATCGTTTGTCCCCTGCCGAACGTAATTATGATATTGGTAACAGAGAGTTGTTGGCAGTCAAGTTAGCATTGAAAGAGTGACGTCACTGGTTAGAAGGGTCGGGGGTACCTTTTATCGTTTGGACCGATCATAAGAATCTGGAATACATTAGAACCGCTAAAAGATTGAACTCTAGGCAGGCTCGGTGGGCACTTTTTTTCGGACGTTTTGACTTTACTCTCTCGTACCGCCCGGGCTCCAAAAACATCAAGCCCGATTCTTTGTCACGCATTTTTGACCATTCCGATCGCCCGTCTACTCCCGAGTGCATTTTTCCGGAGACCCTAATTATCTCCACACTCTCATGGGAGGTCGAATCGAAGGTCAGGACGGCCTTACAAGGGGTAACGCCTCCGCCCGGTTGTCCACCGAACCGTTTATTTGTGCCAGAGGAATTACGGTCCAACGTCATTCAGTGGGGTCATTGTTCCAATGTGGCTTGTCATCCAGGAGTCAGTCGCACTACATCTTTAGTTAAGCAACGATTTTGGTGGCCACGCATGGCTCGTGACGTTCACAGTTTTGTTTTGGCTTGCTCAGTTTGTGCCACTGGTAAGACTTCCAATCGACCCCCAGATGGGCTCCTTCAACCGCTGCCGATCCCTTCGAGACCCTGGTCCCATATCGCACTAGATTTTGTTACCGCCCTCCCACCCTCTCAGGGTAACACGGTAGTTTTGACCGTGGTGGACCGGTTCTCGAAGGCGGTCCATTTCATTCCCTTGCCCAAATTACCCTCAGCCAAGGAGACAGCGTTAACAGTCGTTAACCACGTCTTTCGGTTACATGGCCTCCCGACAGACGTGGTTTCCGACAGTGGACCCCAATTTGTGTCCAAATTTTGGCAAGAGTTTTGTAGATTACTGGGTGCGATGGTTAGTCTGTCCTCAGGGTTCCATCCCCAGAGCAATGGCCAAACTGAGAGAGCCAACCAGGATTTGGAGAGAACGTTGCGATGTCTGGTCTCCAAGAATCCTTCCTCATGGAGTCAACAACTGTAAATGGTGGAGTACGCCCACAATTCGTTACCATCTACGGGCCTACAAATCATCTACGGGCCTATCGCCGTTTGAGTGTAGTCTCGGTTACCAGCCACCAATTTTTCCTAGTCTGGAATCTGAAGTCGCGGTCCCCTCCGCTCACGCCTTTGTCCAGAGGTGTCGTCGCACTTGGACTAGAGCCCGTGAGACTCTTCTCCAAGCGGGAGCGCGCACCAAGGCTAAAGCCGATCGCCACCGGTCTAGGCCTCCCGTATACGTCGTTGGTCAAAAAGTGTGGCTTTCTACTAAGAACATTCCTCTCCGTTCCGTCTCTAATAAACTAGCTCCCAAATTTATTGGCCAATTCACTGTCACCAAGATCATTAGCCCGGTGGCAGTCCGCCTCAAACTCCC